>NW_016173598.1:0-1563 GCF_001687245.7 Rhagoletis zephyria
AAAAATAAAAACAAAAACAAAGATGTGTAAAGATAAAGGCAAAAATGAACACCAAGGTAAATTTAAAAACTTTACTTATATATATATTTACTAGCAAATACCCGGCGTGCTACGCGACGCCTCATGAGCAATTTANTACTAGCAAATACCCGGCGTGCTACGCGACGCCTCATGAGCAATTTAGCTTCAAAGCTAAGGGGAAACCGTATTGAAACTCAAATGGGAAAACCTCTCAGGGGAAGAATTTTGTCTTTATAGTATCCATAATTCATCTAGCCGGCAATTGTAACCCTAGTACATATACTCTAAAAAATCTGTTTAAAAATGCGACTATAAATCGAGTATATTATTGTTTATTTTTAAAATTTTTTGGTAAATTTACACGATGAATATGTAGTTTTCTCACTTACACATTTTCGTGTGTAAAAATTCTTTTTTTTTAGCGGTTTTACACAATTCTACGGGTGAAATCATACAGCAGATGTGTATTTTGTAGCTTGTACACACTTTCGCAGTAAATTTACGCACACCACAGCAGCTATATTACACTCTAAAAAGTCCGAAATTTAAACAAGCTATTCGTTGAATAACCGAACATGTAATTTCGCGAATAATAAGGTAGGAAATCAGTAACCTACCTTTTAGCTAGGGAATCTACACATAATATATACATATAATGTGTTGTAATCGATTGGTAATAATAATAAAAGTTAAGATCTATCTTCACAAACCAGTGCCGTATCAGTTCAGTATCATTGCCAATCATCATCGATCAGTGATACCAATTCACACACATCCGTAGTATGTCACCCGGTACTTTCAGTAAAATGAAATTCATTGAAACCAAGATGACTTATTTTATTAATGATCAATTGGCAATTATTGCCAAATTATATAATTCTGGATAATTCCGTACCCACTCGATTAATTTTCCCTCCATATCAAACAAAACTTGCAATAGAATACCGTCAGCTCGTCAGTGAAATACACAAACAAATCTTTGCCGAATTAACTTCGCTCTTAAAATTTTTTGTTTAAATTTAAGCATATTATAAATGGTAACCAGTTTCCTCTCTTACAGGTCTATTCTGCGCTGGTAATAAAAAGTTTGTAACCGGTAAATAAAGTTTCTGTCAATTTTTAAACCCTTTTCGCATTCTGTGTATTCTTGTAACCGGTAAATTTTGTTACCATCTCATAAGCTGGTAACAAAGTATTGCCCCGTGAAATATGCAATGCCAGAATTTGCACAATTCTTCATAGCTGAATTGCTGAATATTTTAACTGCATTACCAACGTTCCTAGAATTGCGGTGACAAGAACTGGTAACATTTTTTGGTAATAAAATTTTCCGGTTACAAAATCTTCGGCAACGTGCAGAATAGACCTGTTAATGCAGGCAAATTTGCACACCATGTTAATCAACTTATATACTGCTTTTTAACTTTTACTATGTGTGGCGTAGAACAAATTTGAAACTTGTTTGTTGATTGAATTCTAAACACTTAAGGCCAAATTCACAGTGCGTAGTTAACTCAGAATCGGCAGTTAACTACAGATTTT
>NW_016173598.1:1573-11758 GCF_001687245.7 Rhagoletis zephyria
GGACGGTCTGAACAACTCTATTTGGGACTGGGGCAACGATATTATATTTTACACTGACACTGATAGGTACGGCACTGATATGTGTAGATCAGTGGTGCACAGCGCTGGCAGAGCTTCCAATGCAAGCGCAAAATTTTTGTCTCAGTATGTGTGTACTCAAAAAACCCTGCAGGGAAACCGCGGACTAGTGAAGCAAATTTCTAGTTCCGAACTAGGTCTTTATCGCCAAAAAGGAACTAGCCCGATAGGAACTAGATCCCCACCGGTCCAAAATCGGCGAAAAGTGGTACATTTAAAAAACTAATTTGTTTCACTTTTTTCACTAGAAATCTATATCTAAAGTGTCGAATTTAGAAATGGTTCGGAACTATTGAAAAATGGATGCAGAACGAACTAGATCTTTTTTGTCGAATTTAGAACTATTTCGGAACTATCGAATGAGGGATGCAGCAAGCCCCCCTTACTTTACATAGATATGTGTTCGGCGGCTTTTTCGTTCAAATACGCTTCTATTCTGTGCTTCGCAGATGTTTTTCATAGCTTGGTAATACAAAACTAAAATTTGTGTTAACATTTCAACTTCTTGGGACCGTCTGAAATCTAAGAAATAACAGCGAGCACCTCTGCAAATTCAGCTACAGCTAAAGGTATGTAAGCGTACATTTCATTACAATCATTCAAACAAATTTAATTTCAAATTGAAAACACATTTCTTCCAAAATAACTTAAAATCGCACACACGGAAGAACCAAATAGATTGAAAAATCATGATACTTTTTTCTTTCGTCTGTCGATTTTAGAACTGGTTCAGAACTATAGAATTTAGGACTAGTACGGAACTATCGAATAAGGGATGCAGCGGGGGGCAATTGACACTTCCTAGGACATCGCCATGTTAAATTCGCCATTTGCTTGCATGCAAAAGAGATTTATCGCGAACCAGTACTGGGTCTAAATGTACTAGAGGCGCACCAGTTCAGAACTAGAGATTTTCCCCACAGAGAAACAACTTGCGCATGAGCTGCTTACTGCATGAAGTGCGAACGCAAACTGGCTGGCTGCTAGCGTCGCAAAAGTTCGGTAGCTTCGTACACACGACCACGGTTGCCGTTTTGGGCCAAATGGACCAAATTTGGTCCATTTTATTTCGTTTGGTCCATTGGTCCAATTTTTTTAAATGGTCCATTTCACAAGCCTGTGGTTAGGTTATTATCACCTTTACACTTCATGCAATAGTTTCGCGTTTTCAATTTTTTCTATTTAATAGATGAATATTGCGCCCTATGTTGAATATCGTCATCGTCAGTAAAAGTGACGATACGGCCATCGTCAGCCATGTAACTGATGCGGTGACGATCGTCGACGATGACGATGACGATATTCAGCATATCTGTATATTTTCTTTGACGAAAGCTAACTATTTTTCTATGGCGATGGCCGCGAAATAGTCAAGGGTGGTTTACCTCTGCATTAGAAGTAGTAAAGGGTGGTTACCTCTGCATTTGATGCAACCAACTTGTAACTAACTTCTTTTGGACATAAAATATCAATAGGAAAAACAAAATATTTTTTTAATTTTTTTTTTATTTTATTATTTTTTTATTTACTTTATTTATTTCATAACATTCTATATTCTGCTGTAGGTGATCCCATATTAGAGCTACGTCAGACATAACTTCAAAATGATAATATGAAATTTCAATCTCCCTTTTATTTGTACTCAATTCGAAATAGTATTTGCGAAGTGTAGTTGTCCACTGGTTTCAAGTGAGATTTTTGTAGCTAACCACAAGTTATATATTTTATAGAAATCCCGCAAAAAAGCTAACTACAAGTAGGTTATTTTTTATCAATTGATAATTTTTTTCTGCAGGGCTACTACAGCGATGAAAAATAAGGTTTCTGCTGCGCAACGCCAACTGCTTGTTTAATGAACTTCATATTCAGTGTTGCCAGGACTTCGGCATGAGAAAACGTCCCTCTTGGTCTGAAAAAACGACATTTCCTACCCAAAAACGTCTTTTTCAAATGAATGTACAAAAAAATGTTGTTATTAAACTTTTATTGTATACAAAGGTACATATGTACGTAAGGTATATTAAAATGTCATTTCGACAGAGCACATTTAGAATTCATTGGAAACTGGTTTGAGATCGTTAATATAAAAATGATTATTTTTCCATAAAAGCCAAGCTCATTATATAACAAACAAAATATAAACCCATATTTCAAACTTTGTGCAAAAATTATAAAATATATATATTTTCCACTTTTTATTAAAATTTTTTTTGAGTATGCAGTTTTTTTTTTAATAGGCTATAATTTCAGGGCAATAATGTGCAAGTTTAAAGGGGCTACATAATCGCGTTGATTTTTAATCATTTTTTTTTTCTTGTAGACAATTGGTTAGAGGGGCGGTTGTCGAAAATGCTAAATTACGTTCTGCTAAGAAGGAGCATAGCAGTATTTCAGCATTTTTTGGGTTCATTACATTTTCAATGAAGTCTTAAAAAAGTCGCCTACTTTTTTCTGACTTTTTATGCTGCTACAGCTTTTTTGATGCTTTTGCGAGCGTGCGTGTTGCAATAGATCAGCTCTTCCTGATTTTGCTTTTAATGTGCAATTGCAAACATTACAATTAGTCTCGAAACCTCAAGTGTTTACACAATTAGCCTTTGTCCAAGAATCCAAAAAACAAAGCGCGTACACTTGGTCTGCATCATATGTATTTAAGTCATCTCTGTGCAAAGAATAAATATCTTTTGAAGCAGCTGCTGCAAAACACAAAGCTTGTAAAGATTTATTAAGAAAATAATTCAAAAACAGTTCTACTTACAAGATTTAGTAATCGAGAAAAATTACTGGGAAGTTAAAAAACGTCATTTTTTACACAAAAAACATCCAAACGTCAACAGGGTACAAAAAACATCGAAATGACGTTAAAAACGGTTTGCTGATAGGTGGCGCAGGAGTCGAGATATTTGGAAAAACCGTATTTATGATCCGATTAAGTTCACATTTCGAATGCATATTGCTTACATGAAAATAAATAACTACATAAAAAATGTTGGCAGTTATGTGGCGCGCGAGCCTATATAATTAAAAAATCGGCATCTGTGCTCCGATTTGGTTTATATTCAGAATATGTGTATTACTTATTTAATTGAAATACATTGAAAATTTTGTTTTTTAAGGTCAAATCTAGCACGTTAGGTAAAAAGTGTAGCTAAAAAGCAGGGTGCGGAAAATTTTCTTCGAATTGAAAGAAATGGACAGAATGAGAAATATACAGACAGTATAATATTAATTGCAAGATTTCAAAAAACTAAAAAATAGAAAATAAAATTATAGTTAAAAACTAAAAACACGCTTGTATTACAACAAGAACTAAAAAGTACAAAATACTTTATAGATATAGAGATTCCGTTTAAAAAGAATAGGAAGTTCCCTAACTTGATTTAATTTAACTTTTTTTAGATTAGCTAAAGATAGGATTAAAGTGATTGGCCTGTAGTCATAGTCAAAATAAAGTCCCCTGTAAAGTTTGTTGCATTTTTTTACAGATATCGTATTGAAAATTATGTCAATATGCTGCAACTAACTTTACAGTGGACTTTATTTTGACTATGACTATGGGCCAATCACTTTAATCCTATTTTTAGCTAATTTAAAAAAGTTAAATTAAACCCAGTTAGGGAACTTCCTATTCTTCTTAAACGGAATCGCTATATCTAGAAATACTTTTTAGTTCTTGTAATAAAAGCGTGTTTTTGGTCTTTTAACTATAATTTTATTATTTTTGCGCTGTGCTAGCTGAGTATAAATAAATAAAATTAAAAAAAAACAAAGCATTCGATTTCATTGACAATAGCCAAACTACATAACATTCTACAACGAAAGTACAAATTTGAGATCGATTTTAAGCGGTCGTTATTCATATGCCCACATACATACATATGTTACTTTTCATATCAATTCAATTGTACTACATGCGCCCCACGCTTTTCATTTTCAATGTCAATGAGAAATATTATTTTCTACTTTTTAGTGCATTTATAAAAGCGTTGTATTTAAAAAAGTTTTATTTTATTTTATCTATTTTCTAGTTTTTAGTCTTGTCTGTACAAAATTTTGCAATAGATATTAAAATAATTCAACTTGCAGTGAAAGAGAACAGAAGACTATGCAAGCACAATGTTGTTTGCTCACATTTAGTATAAACATACATATAGCAGCAGTTTATTTCATTTAAATTTCCGCTGTGACGTTTATAAATAGTGCATATATTTAGGCGCACTATTTAACTTCTTCTGGCGGGGCGACATCTAGAGCCTTCTAATTGTATCTCCTTGATATGATGCCTACAACGAGGTTGATATCTAGACTAGGTTGATATCTAGAATTTTCCATAAATAGCTTTGCTACATTAATAGTAGATGCATTCTTTTGCAACCGAGCTTTAAAAGAACACTCGCTTGAATGACGAAATACACGCAAAGCAACAAGACAAACTCGGCTAATTATCCGAGCTCAGCCAGGTCGGTTAAAACATACGCGACCTGAAGGCTAGTGTAGGTAAGTGAAAAAACTGCTCTATTGTGAATTGTTAATGGGAAAGTGGAGAGGGAAATTTTTGCTTCCTTTTATACGTGACTTATATTTTGAAAGAGTATATATATTACGCAAATACGTCGCATAATTACTAATTTAAATTTGTTTTTGTATCTAAATCCCGTTAAACTAATCACATTTTGTTGCCAGCTAATAACAGGGTTGCTTAAGTAGCTAAAAGGAAATTTTACCCGAGTTGAGCGTTCTTTTGTCGCTCGCTTACAACAAAATTCAGCTAGTATGGTATGGTGGTCTGGACATACAATATTCAAAGCGGTCTGGACATACAACATTGCAAGTTGATAAAAGCGTTGTAATAAAATAATATATCTCAGTCCCATAGAATTTGTGTTTATAACTTTTGATTTTGAAATTTTAGCAAAAGTCATTATAAACAATTTATGAGATTGAAAACGAAAAACGTGGAGCGCATGCAATACAAAGCATTAGATTTAATTGACAATATTCAAACTACATACATAACATAGACCTAAACTTTCTACAGCGAAAGTACAAATTTGAGATCGATTTTAAGCGGTCGTTATTAATATACCCACTTACATACATATATTACTCTTCAATTTTAAATCAGGCCTATTACATGCGCTCCACGCTTTTCATTTTCAATCTCATAAATTGATTATAATGACCACAGTATATACAGTAATAAACCTTTTCGCAGTTTTTCACCAATTGGTCCCCGAGGAGTACTTTTGGGTTGCGAGCAGCGTTTTCGTTTTTTGCGCACGGCAACACTAACTGTGGGGAATTTCGCCTCATGATTAGAAAAAGTTCTTTTCAAAGATAAAATATATGTAATTATGTGTTATTTATGAACAAAATGTAGGTGAAGTATACTATTAATGCTTAATTAAGAATAATGTCAATAGTTAAGTACATAATTAACGTTTGTGTTTCTATAAACTGTAAAACTCAAATAGTAGTTATAGCACTGAATGGAGTTTTTTTAAATGTATATTTCAAATTTAAAAAATATTCATTGTAAAATTATATTTTTAGGAAAAAACGCAAATTTTGTGTTATTTTGTGAATTTATCAAGTAAAATTCTAAAATTCCGAATATATTTAAGTCTTTATTCAAAAAAAAAAAACTAGTTTTGTATAGTTATAGAGACTTCAATTCCTGCCAGCGCATCCGCCCAGACAGCTCATTAAGCGCACCCAATTTTGAGTGACCACGCATACAATAGTATTGCTACCGTATTAGGGACGTTCCCTCTTTCAGAACTCGGTACAAAAACGCCATATCTCAGCTGCCGATTCAAACCGCCCTATCTCAAATATTTTCAATATATTTTCAGTTGAGGTATCGATATGTTTATTTGATCATTAGTAACATTAGAAGTAATACGATTACTTAGACAAAAAATTAAAACTTTGAAAGGTTCCCACAAAACGTTATGGCTACAAAGCATTGCTTGAACTTTGTAAAAATATATCCCCTCTTTAGATTTTGGCGGTGCCATTACTTAGATCAATTATTTTTCATAAAAGCGAAGCAATTATTTTCCATAGAAAATATATGACCGAAAGATATGGCACTTCCTCAAATCGATTCGATACAAGTACTTTTATTTCGATACTAAGTAGGTATCGATGAAACGATTCAAGTAAAAAAAGTAGTTGGTATTGAAACAAAAGTATCGAGTACATACTCGTATTTACTTATATCGGAACATCCCTATACCGTATAAATCCAGGGCATGCGTTTGCTTGGAAACTCCGTTAGTTAGGTGGTCATAACTTCAGCCAGCACATTCAATGGTCCATTACCCGGAGCTGCTCCAACATGATGAGTAGATTTAAATGAGTTGTTGTTGTTGTTGTAGCAGCATACAAGTTCCCCAAAGAGTTTTTGGGGAGTGTTGCTGGAGTGACAGTCCTTGGCCAAATATAAATCTGGGTCGTTCCGGTTACGTAGACCCGACTGTCGTGGGAACGATTTAAATGAGTCTCACATGCCACTGCATCTGGCTACAAGCAGGATATGAAATTCACTACTCGTCAAAGAATGTGCATTTTTACGTGAATTTGGTTAAAGTACTAGCGTTTTCAGTATTTAACAATTCATTATCATTTACGGTATAATATAACCAGTTAAACAATGAACTCTGATGATCTGTATTAGTATCTATATTAATAGAGAAAAATTTGCAATTTTTTGCACTTTCGCAATTAACTTCGGTCACTATTATACAGTCATGTCTTGTGGCACTCTGCCATAGCACGGTTGTTGCTCCCTTTCATACCACAGCAATTTTGTATACAACTCTGAATCAACAAATTGCATGCTCCTTCTCATTATCAACCCTGATCTGATTTTACCCCTGAGGAGTACTCAAAAAGGTTTATTACTGTATATACCATGATACAAAAAAGAAGGTAGTTTCAATAAACAACTTTTTGATTAAAAAGGAGATTTTTGACAGTTGCTCAATTGTAAAAAAATTGAAGCGGCGTTACCCAATTTAAGTTTTTTGGTAGAGGGGTTTTAATATCCTAAATTTGGGAGTAAAAATAAAATAGTTGTATTAACATTTACCTTTTAAAAAATAATTAATATCTTATCATAAAAACGTTTAAATTTTACATTAAATTCGATAACTACTTGCCAAAATCTTTATTTTTACATTAATAAAATTTTAATGAACATATTTAAAATTTTTTTTTTACAGTTTTCTATATCGGATACGATTGTTTCTGATATTATTGGGACACTGAAATTACACATTTTGCTTTGGGTTAAGTCTTGTGACACAACAACCCAAAATTATTGTACAAATAACCGAGCCGTACCCAACAAAATACCTTTTGCTAGTTCAGATTTCGATTCTAAGAACAAAATGTTTGTGAATAAATAAAAAATTAACAATAAAATTTGGAGGATTTTAGATATTGCATACGGTAGCACGAAATGTCACAATCTACTTAATTGTCAGGTTGTTAATATGGCGACGAAAAAGTGACAATGGAACTACCTTCTTTTTTGTATCATGGTATATACTGTGATAATGACTTTTGCTAAAATTTCAAAATCAAAAGTTATCAAAACAAGTTCTATGGAACTGAGAAATATTATTTTCTAATTTTAGTCCATTTATAAGAGCGTGGTACATTAAAAAGTTTTTCTTTTTATTTATTTTATACTTTTTAGTCTTGTCTGTATAAAATTTTGCAATAGATACTAAAATAATTCAACTTGCAGTGAAAAGAGAACAGAAGACTATGCAAGCAAAGTGTTGTTTGTTCACATTTAGTATCACGATTGAGAGAAATAGAGATTGCTCCAATCGCGGTACCGCTAATCCGCTCTTTGCGATTTTGACAGAATCAGCTGTGTGCATGACGTCATCCAAGAATGATAGAATACAAGATTGCGCCGATCAGAGAGGATTTTTGAGAATAACTTTTGTGTGACGTCACACTGGTGCAATTGCGAGAGCGGAATGCCAAAACGTGAGCAAGAATGGAAGAAGAAGAAAAAATGTTGCAAGGAAAACGTAAACAAGTTGCACAAGTGTGACGTCATGCAAACAACGATTCTGTCAAATTCGTTAAGAGAGGAATAGCGGTCCGAGATCGGCGCAACCTTTGTATTCTCTCAATCGTGGACGTCATCTTGGTGCAATTGTTGATAAAGCTGGGATACTATCGATAGTACCGCCACTCGATAGTTTTCGATACGATAGTTGAAAACATCGATAGTATCGATAGTACTATCGTAGTGAAAGGTACTGAATTCAAAGGATCAATTGCTTGAAAATTAAATAGTTAATAACTGTATAAAATTTATAAATTAGTTTGTAAATTAAAGAGATTATATAGGTTTTTTTTTTAAATTTGAGTGCATCAAAAAGAACTTATTATAATAATAAAATAAACGTATTAATTTATGCGCCTGAATTATATAACTTATATACATACATACATACCCTTGCATAGCCTTGAAAGCGTCAGGCAAAATCTGAATTTATTTTTTATTTGGCAAATTTAAATTGGGATTGTGTTTGTCCCTTTTGAAGTGCAAAGAAGTGAAATTGGCTATAAAAATACATTTTTAATACTACAAAACAAACAAAGTAAGAGACATTCGTTTAGATTGACAACTCATTCTTATAAAAGTTCAACTGAGATCAAATATGGAGGCGCATATCAAAATCCGGACAAGGGAAATTATTAACATTTTTCCATATTATAATAAAACGAATATAACACTGCCCAAATTAATAGTACCACAACATTTTTCAGCAGTTTTGACAATTTTTTGTTTATTAAGTGTCTACTAATTTTTTATAAAAGTTGTACAAAACGTAAAAAAACTACGAAATATTAAGAATGCAAGCTTTTTAATTCTAATTTCTATAAAAATTTTGGGTAAGCAGTTTTATAGCTTATTCGATTTTTCTATAACTCAGTGTAAGCTTACAGTTGCTAAAAATCCCAATGATTAACCAGTTTTACCAACTGTGTTGTGAATGTGCATAAAAAATTAATGTAAAGTGTAGAGATGTAAAGAAAAGACATTGAGAAGTCTTGATAAAAGCGACATCGATAGTTTTCAAAAACTATCGATAGTGGCGACAGTTTTCACCTATCGATACTATCGATTGTTGATTGTGAGCATTCGACAAAACCAAATAACAATTTTAATATTTGTGTGTTGATATTTCTGCGTGGTTTTAAACAATTACTAGGACATTACAAAGCAAAACGAAGTGTGCAGTGCCAAAGTGTAATAGTGAAAACAAAAAGAATGCGTGCGATATAAGTTTTTTTTCGTTTCCTACGGACGCAAGCCTGGCGAAAAAGTGGAAGCAGTTCTGCCGGCGAGGAGATGCATTAAACACCAAATCGAGCTTTGTGCTATGTGTGTGAGCTATGAGCTTCTATATGGAACCATGTTGGCCTTCCCTTGGAGAATTGTAGTAGGTACATTTCCATGGTGAATGTAGACCAGTGTTGCCGTTTTAGTCCTTTGGTGGCTAGATTTAGCAACCACATTCTTTTTTTGGCCACATAAATTTAAATTTGCCCCTAGCCCTTTTTTTAGCCCTTAGAATTTATTTATACTGGGCATGAAAAAGTTGTATATGCTTAATTTGATCTAGTTTTTTCGCATATATGTAAGAGATGAATTTTTAAACTAAGAAAGACTGACATAGTATATGTATTGTATATTCCTTACGTTTTATACATACATACTGTATAAGTGTTAGGGCTGTTTTTTAACTTATCCATTAACGATTTAACTATATTTTAAAATAGATAAGTTTACCGCCTTTAGGGCCAGTTTTTCAGTGCCAGTTTAAACTCAGATTAAGTAAACTGGGTTTAAATTTAACAGCTGGCTGACACTTGAATGGCTGATCTTAGTTTAAACCAGCCAGATCGGGCGTTTACACTTAGTTTGAACCACGGCGTGCACTGAAAAACTGGCCCCTAATATGCTTCATTAGTTAAATGGCCCATCAGGTCGATTGACCGTGTATGCTCTTGTGGTGTGATTGTACTAGAGGTATACGCCGCCGAGCCACGCCGCCGCCGCCGCCGTTT
>NW_016173599.1:0-11757 GCF_001687245.7 Rhagoletis zephyria
AATTTAAAAACTAAGTGTAAATTATTTTAATAAGTGTGTATGTATATAAGCAAGTTCGTAAGTGTAAGTGTTGTATGTGTAACTAGAAATAAAAATAGTAATAATTAATTATGTAAACAATAGCGAAGTTTTGTGTGTTTTTTTTAAGTTGCGATATGTTTGTTAAAAATGTACGTGTATGCGTGCGTGAATTTGTGTATGTGTGTGTGCATTCATAGAGCGTTAATTAAATATAAATAGCATTAAAAATTAATTTAGTAGCTGAAAAAATTTTTTGTAAATACAAAATACAATGGAAATAAAAGCAACATAAACATACATATATACATCACTAGGTTAGAGTGAAAAGTGGCCAAGTCTGGTTTTTATGAAAACGCCTATTTTATTGCAGCAAGCAAGATAGATCAAAAATGCGTCTTACCCAAAACGATTAAGGTACTCGTTTTATTTCTTCGAATTTATTCAATGAAAGGCACAGAAAATTAGAATAAGACCAAATTCGTATGTAATGCGGATTCGTATGGTGTTATGTCGTCTTCAAAGGTTTACAAAATACTTGAAGAAAATGGCTATAAGGAGTTTTTTTTGTATATCATTTAAAATTAAAAAAAAATGGACTTAGCAACTTTTTGCTCTAAGCTAGCGATACGCTGTATTTAGTTTTATTGTAGTTACTTGTACAGAGAAATAATAATTGTTAGATTCTTAAAGCAAGCGTAAACCTAATGCGTGTATATTTATGTATATAAAACTAGATTAATTAATTTTTTATTTTATTTTTAAAACTTCGAAGAATCATACAAAATTTAGTATGATAAAAATGTTTAATGAATTACTTTGCGCAGCTTTGCGTGTTACCCTGCCACGTAGAGCTGAGGCAAGCCGTAATTCACACACTCTCCTTGGAAGCTAGTGGCGCATGTGCATTTACCAAACGTAAAGGCATGCGACACCGGCAAGCAAAAATTAACGTACATAGATAAACTTTGAAAATGTGTTATTAGCGAGAACAAGCATACGAGAGGATTACTAAAAAAAAAGAAAACAATTAACCCATCTTCACGAAAGGTGTTAAAATGAATTTTAAAAATATATTTCATTAGTACTATAGAAATGCTTTCCTAAGGCAATCTACATATTTAGCTGCTTGAGCTTAAAAACAAAATTAAATTATTAAAAAAACCAAAATTCTTCAAAAAAAAAAAACTGAACTGCTTGAGAGATCGTCATTCATACCATGATAAAAATATAGTAAGGTAGAACCGCTGAGAGTCACTTTTAAAATTCTTGACGTTTCCAAACAATTTAATTTTTAAATTTACTCACAAACTCACACACACATTTTCATTTTCAATCTCAAGCAACAACAATTTCGAACAATTTCATTTTTTTATTTTCACATTTATATGATTTTAAAATGTTGGCAAACTTCAAAAAAAAATCATGGCCGACAAATTGAGAGAACGGTTATACCTTGCTATGTTTTTATCATGATTCATACATACTTTTCTACGATTCATTTGAGTTTTCAAATCTCACTCCATAGTTGAAATCAAAAATTTTCTATAACAAAAATCATGTACATTCGATTTTCAAATTTTATACCAGATTTTTAATAATTCAACAAATTTTCACACTTTTTTTAGCATTTTGGTTTATATGTATGTATATATAGTTTATAGCACTTTGAGTTTTAGCAAAATAAGGTGCAAGTAGACTACTTTGTTTTTTTTTTTTGGGAACCAGCGTTAACACCAATAATAATGTCAGCCTTGAAATCCAACGGAGAATCACTCTTGCCAACAAATGCTACTTTGGACTGAGTAGGCAATTGAGAAGTAAAGTCCTCTCNCGAAAGATTTTACGGGGGTTTACGCATTGGCGACGGACAAGTACCGCAGATGATGGAACGTTGAACAGTTTGAGTATACAACGACATGGACATAGTGCAGCGAATTAAAATTCAGCTGCTCCGCTGGCTAGGTCATGTTCGATTGAACAGAAACGTTCCAGTTCAGAAAGCATTCAACGCGGGTCGCGATTCTGGTAACAGAGGAAGAGGAAGGCCTCCTCTGCGTTGGAAAGACCAGGTGGAGAAGGACTTGGCTTCACTTGGCATTTNAAGAAGGAGAAGGAGAAGAAGAAGGTGCAAGTTGCCAGTTTCTAAATAATCGTGTTGATTTTTGTGAGTTCTTTAGCCGAGGTCGTTGCGTATTTTCTTCCTTATAAAAAAAAAATTGGCGAACATACTTTGTACAAAACTGGCACAAAATGGCATACTCAAAAATTCATTTTTTTTTTAACTTTGAAGCTTTGAGCAAAATTTTTAGAATTATTATAAATTTTGTATTAAGTTTGAAAATCGCATTTTTTGTGTTTTTTTTTTGTAGAATATGCTATATTTTTATAAAAATTATTTAATATTAAATAAACAAAGGGAAAACCGTCAATAATGAGGATCAAAAGGGGGCGCTGTTCAAGTGGAGTGCACTGTATATGTAACACTAGTTACATATACATATACATGTCTATACAAATATATATACTACATATGTATGCCTATACATATATATATGTAAGTCACTTTACGCAATTTGTAAATGTTGTAAATTTTCTTGTAAGTACGTATGTATTTTTTTTTTATTTAAGTATATATAGTAATAATTTACTACATATAGATGTACATAAGCAAATGATATGGAGTGACACATACATAATTATGCAGTATATTTTGTATGTATGTATGTATGTAAGTATGTGATGTACGTTACTTGTTTTCTAGTTTTAATGAATAATAAAAAAGCGAAATATTCACCTCTATTGCGAGTGTCGACTAGTAGTCGCTTTTCCATGGTATTGTGAATGTCGATTTCTCGTCTGTGAATCGTTTTTAACCGCTTATCCTTCTATAACTGTTTTTTTGTAGAAGGATGAATGATTATCAACTTTTCTCACTCACTTATTGAACGAGAAAACGGTTTTGAAAATACCACAGATCATCGAAAATAGACTAACAGTCGTTTAACACTACTAGTCGACACTCGCAATAGGGTGGATTTAAAATAAATAAATAAAAAGAAAACAAAAACCGAGAAATATAAAAAGTATAGCCAAAAGAGTGGCCAAGTTTTGTAAATTGTTTCAAATCAATTTAGGAAAACCATTAGAAAGCTATAAAATAAATGCATAAACAAATATCCACTGTTTAACTAGCATTTTAGTACATAGAACATTTAAAAATTATCCATACAGAATTATTGTACATGTACTGTCTGTTGTTGTAGTTCGTTAAGCGTTCTTTTGCACACTCCTGTGTGGTGCATAATCAACAAATAAATATATGTATATGTATATCAAAACATGCAAACGTAACAACCTACAATTATTAAAATTTTGTTGTGTAAAATAATAGTGAAAAGAAAAAAAAAAATATTCTTACATAATTGTATGTGAAACGCACAGAAGCCAATTAATTTAGTTACTATTGAATACATTTAATGAAAATATATATGTAGCATTGACACATTAAGTTAAACTTTTGGCTAATAAAATTAAACTCTGGGCAAATGGATTTAAACTTTCAGCGGATAGATTTAATCTTTGGGAAAATAAATTTAAGCTTTGGGAAAATAAGATTAATCTTTTGGCAGACTAAATTTAACTCTACTATTTATTTATTTATTATTTAGTGTATTTTTCAGTTTTTAAAACACTCTTTAGTACTATAGTAGGGTTTAATTTTTTTGGCTCAAGATTTAAATTTATTGGCCCAAAGTTTAAATCTATCTGCTGAACATTTAAATCCATTTGCCCAGAGTTTAATTTTATTTTCCAAAAGTTTAACTTAATGTGTCAATGCTATATATGTACATATATGTATATATAATTATATAATATTAATTCATGTTGAAGGAGCAAGAAAACAAATCAAAATACATTGATTGCCATATTAAAAATAATTTAATTTAATTGAAAAATAAATACAAAGCAAAAAAAGTAAAGAAATATGAGTTGAATAAAATGATAAAAATGAGCTGAGAGCTTCTGTTCAAAATTGTCGAATTTATTTTACTTGGATTGTGATTAACTTAGTGTGAAGTGAGCATCAGAAGAAGATTTTTTAGGTAGGCGCTGTGGCCAATGGTAACCAGCATGATTGTAGAGTCCCTGTGGCTTATAGCGTTGTGGCGTTGCCGTTCAGGAAACTCGGTGGAGTTTTTAGGGGATAAGTCAAGCTGATTGAGCATCATTTGCGGTGCCATGAACTTTTTTATTTCAGAAATGTTGTTATGCGGCACTTGGAGAAATCCATAGTATGTATATGAGCAAATCTCACGAGTTACTTGAATACATGCATTTATATGAAAGTCTCCGCATAACCAAAGTTGGGCAACGCCAACGCGAACACAACACAGAGAGATGGCCAACTCTCCACTTTTCGCGTGCGTCGTTCGTCAGCTGTTCCAAATAATCAATATTATGTGATTTAATTTTCCTTTTTAAACAAATGCAGGCAAGAAATATAGTTTATAATGCAATTATTGATAAATAATGTTATACGCCGACTCCGAACGGCGATTGTATTTTTATGCGAAGCTGTTTTTCATGTCAGAAATACACTCGGAGGTACATATGTCTTTGCCTGCAGAGGAGCGACCGATTTTAGAAAAATACTTTTATTTTTTTCTTGATGTTAGATTGAACCGAACTTGAACCCAGGACCTGCGGAATGGAAGCGCGCACTGCCAAAAATCTACAAAATATTAGTGCGCCTAACAACACGCAACAGCTAATTACATGCGCCTCTTACAGCAAGATTTGGCTGATTAGATATTGCATCTGTTACTTTTCCATATTGTATACTTTTGGGCTCCATTGATTTTCATTTAGAGAATTTTGCCGAAAAAATTAGCTACACTGAGGGAAATAATGGATAGTAAAATTGAATATTTTATATTTGATTATCGTATTTAAAAATAATATTTTTATACAAACTGTTCACATCTGAGTATGAATGTGCATGATAAAAAAATAGGAAGGTAGGTAGAACCGCTAGAGGAATTTTTCAAATTCTTGACGTTTGCAAGCAATTTAATTTTAAAATTTTACACACACACTCACAAACATATTCTCATTTTCAATCTCAAACAACAACAACTTTGAACAATTCCTTTTTTAACTCTCAATTTTATATGATTTTAAAATGTTGGCAAACTTCAAAAAAAGAAAAATCTTTGCCGACGAATTGACAGAACGGTTTTACCTTACTATGATTTTATCATGATGTATATGTAAGTGTACATACTCCTGCAGCAATAATTTTTTGTTGGAGTACAATTGCGTTCTGCGCTTCACAGATCGTCGATGTTTTTGTAAAACCGCCTATCTTACGGCACTCAAATTTTACAGGAGAGCGAAAAAATGGCGTTGCCTTTATAGGCGGTATTTCTCTAGCTATTATTTTAGAAATCTGTTGTTTTAATAACGATTTAAGAATTTTTATGCATAAATCTCGACGCCTAGAGTTCAGGGTTACCAAATCTCATTTTTGCCACAACGGCGATTTAGGCGGTTTTGCAACTGGTCGATGGGCGGTTTTCGAAACCATCGACGTGATGCTTTTTCGTATTTCGAAAACACAAAAAAAACTATTTTATCATTTTTCTAACCATGTCGCCTCGGACGGCATTTGAGCCCGGACCCTCCTGAAAGCTAACATATAGTGGCAAGCATCTCTGCGCACTGAGCTACAACCACGCATGTGAATGTGTTCAAATGTTCACTTTGAATCAAGGTCAGACCAAGCGATTGGGACATTTACAGGGTGGTGTTCTTTAATTATTTCAAATTCGGATTCTGCGGGACGAAACACATAACCATAGGTAGTTCCGGTTAAATGCACATCACACTAACTTTATTTTGTGTGCCGGTGTAATTAAGGACAACATTTTTCATACCCATTCGTCCTTATGCACCAAAAGATATGTTCTGTTATAATTCTTCAGAATTTTTTCTTTTATATGATAACCTAGTTTGTGATCCTTCATTGCACTGACTTTTTTTAATAATTTTTTGAAAAACTTATATTTTTAAAATTTAAAAGTCGTTAAAAAATCCTGTCTTCGGACAGAAAAACTAAGTATATTTTCGCGAATATATTAATTTTTGTGTGTGTAAAATTTACTGTCGCACGGTGTTATATATCTTCGCCTTGGCACCACTGTGATTAACGAAATCTTGAAGGTTTTTGAAGACCTGAAATTAATNTCCATGTCAAGACGGAACAATATGGGAGAACTTTATTTCCTGCAGTTACAACAGACGTCATTTGAAGTCGTTTCCATTTGCCTTGTGTTTCTTTGGTCCTTTTATTACTAAACTATTGTGAAATTCGCAGTGACAGCAGTCTAACTACGGATATCCGAATGCGGCTCTTTTTTTTTAACATAGTGTCCGGAATTCGGTCACCCATCAAAATTTCTATCCGGTACATCTCTAATTAGGATCCTTTGCGGTATGTACACCAGCATACCATTCTTCCCTTGTTTAGGCAAATATTCCCTTGTAGTTTCGCATGCAATTAAACCCCCATCTTTTGTTGTAAATTTAAATAATAGTATGTTTTTTAACGTTTCCCATATTTAATCTTCAGGTATAAGATTATTAGTATAATTTTATTTAAACTACATATTTCACATATATGTACTTATTTGCGTTCAATTACAAATATATACTTAGACCTATGTATATATGTACATCTGTATATGTATTGTTTTGCGTACAAACATACATACATCTGAATGAATCGTGGACTGATTTTCATTTATTTCATGACCAATAAACATTCATCAGACGCGCGTCTCATAAACATAACTGTAAAGTGAAAAGAAAAAGAAACGAAAGAGAGAAAAAGTACAAATCATAAATAAGAAAAAAGTATTTTTTTTTTGTTACGACTAAACAAATTGTGTTGATATATTTATTTTTCTATTATTTTTTTGTGTATATAGTTGCGTCCTTTACAAAGTTTTGCGCAAGCCTACATTTGCCCCAAGCAACAACACTAAACTAACATGAGCGTGATTATTATGTAGGTATGTATGTATAAGCGAGCTGTTATGCATATATTTATAAACGTACATGCACTGACATACCTATGAATATAAGCTTTAGCACTTTTGACAATTGCATATAGTAAGAATTTATCTGTTTCTTATGCGCCAACAATTTGTAGGGAAAATACCCACACATATACATATGTACATATGTATCAACATAGTAAGTAGTAAATAGAAATAGTTTAAAATATGATTTTTTTTTTATTAAATTATAAATCGCTTGTTTTTTTTTGGCAGAAATATGGAATAAATTACACATGTATATATCTATGAACTATTTCATTTATGTACATATATGTAGTATATTTAATTGTATTTTAAATCGTATGAGTGTAGTTAGAGTTCATTCTGGTGGTAATGATTCCTGTGTGGTGGTAGAAGCTTTTAAATATCAATTAAAAAAAAACGATAATGCTTTAGAATGGAATGAGCAAAAGTTAGAATAGTGGAAGAAGTTGGAATTTGAAAAACTAAATGCTTATAAATGAGTGGACATAAAATATAGTCTTTTTAAAGCAAGTGTATTACAAGGCGCAATAATGTTGCATGAAAAAATGTTGCTAGCCACATTTTATTCTCCCAGCAATATTTTAATCCTCTATCAATCCACTTGCGAAAGAACTCAAATTGTGTTTCTTCATTTTTGTTTATCAAAAATAAATGTCTTTTGACTAACTACAACAAAGTTTATGTGTTTTTTTAATTATTGTCTGCGAATTTTATTTTCACCTACTTCACAACAAAATATACACTTTAATGCATACTTGTAGGCGATTTAACGTTTATATTGAGTAAATTTGTTCGTAATTAAATTTAGAAATTTGCGTCGAATTATTTTCTATTGAACAGGTTATACAAACATGAACATGCAAACTCGTCACTTCTTTGGCTTTACAAAATTTACTCGTAACTTTATTAATAAAAAATATATATATTTTTTTTTCAAAAATTAAAATTTTATATTCGCACTTGAATAAATGGCTGACTTCCAAAACATACCAATACAATGTTTAGATACTGTTCTACTGCGGTATTTAAACTGTTTGTATATGCAGAGTTGTGAAACATTACCATAAACATTGCATATTTTGAATATTCAATAGGGATATTCTCGAAGTCTTGCACGATGCAAGGATTGCACGAAATTCTGTATCAAATACAATAACAAGATACAGCAAAAAAAATGAAGTGAGCGAGATGAGAGGAATGAGAGAAATATGTACATGTGCTATGCTTTTTTGCAAAATATATACTTGGGTTTGGACGTTGCATATTTTGCAGCGATAGGAAATGGTGTTTCCCATGTATTTTGTTGTTGTATGTTTGCAAGTTATGCAATCCGTGCTACGTGCAACGGCTTTGCAAGATTCGGAGAATGCCCCTAATATAACACTGAACGCCCTTTCGNAGTGATGCGATGATTGCTCTAGCGATACGTTTTGTTAACTTTTCGGATACGTTTTGGAAAAGTATACATTGTCAACCATTTGTAGTCCGGCGTTACGGAACTTTACACTTTGTACACTAGGCAAAGCAATTGACGTTTTGGAAGTCAGCCAATCTTCAGCATGTCTTTTTTTATCCTAATGTGGTTTCAAAGTTACGAAATTACCCACAGATAAATTACTTACAAAATGTTATTACAGGTTTAATAACCTATGACACAAAATACGCTTGTAAAACTGATTTTTGGTCCCTGATTTTTACACAACAAAATCTAATTTACAAAGCGGTAGCGCCCTCTTTATTTTCAATTTGCTGGCATTGTTCCAGCAAGCTCTTCTTTACAAGCGCAAAAATGCATTTCCCGGTTTCATATGAAGCTACAACCTATTACTCGATCTATTCTGAAGTCACATATTTATGTATTCAAGCATGCTTGTTCCTCATTCGGATTTATAGATAATACATACATATGTATGTATGTATGAAGGCAAACTTTGAAATACAGTACGTAGCATTCATATTTTGCCAGCAAGCAAATATTTAACTTTCAACTAAACAAAATCAACAAAAAAGCAAACTATATATTATGTATATGACTAAGAGTAAAGTAAAAAGAAATAATAATACATGAATCAGCTAATGCATGCCATGAACAACGCTTGCAAACATAGCATTTCAGCAAATCAGCAGCGGCGGTGTCACAACACATTCCAAGCGTCAATTCGTACTCCGTTCGTTCGTGGTCGTCGTCGTCGTCTCATTCATCAGTACAGTTCCAATTGAATGTACATCATCAATATTCTCAACAACATTCAATCACTTGATTATACTCGTTAGACTGGTGTACCCAGAGGGTCCGTTGCTGCCACTTGTACCGCCACTGTCCCCCCGACAACGCCCACAACAACAGACTTGGCGTAGCACATCCAGCAAACCGTTCCCATCAAAGTCATCCATGTTGTTCATGAACACACCTGATGTGAGATCCTCCTCGTTGCGCGTGCCCACGAATGCTTTCAGATCCGAAATGGGGAAGCCGTCACGATAGTAGCACTTGATCGTGTCATATGCATCCATAATGACTGAGATGAAGAGCGATAGCACGACATAAATGTACAGCGAAATGAAGGAGTACAAGTAGATTTGGCAGAACCACCACAGCCAGTCGGCCTTTGATGAGAGTGTCGCGAAGGTGGCAAACATGTCATCACCATTGATTAACGCGAAAAGACACTCCGAGGTGGTAGCGAGCGAGCGGAACTTCATATGGTAGGGGCCGAGTATGAGCCAGCCGCAGAATGTAAAACCGGCATAGATGAGTAGCGCTGCGAGTAGGAAGCGTAGGATTTTCGGCGCGGCTTTCTTCAGTGTGAGTATGACGACGTTGTAGGTCTTGAAGAAGCCCAGATAGCGCAGCACGCCGAACCACACAGCAAATTACCGATGCCTAGAAAGAGTGAGCAGGTGTCCCATTGATCGACGACTAGAAATTTGCGTTCGATTTGCTCCTTCAGTGACGAGCCAATGATGAGCAGCAAATCGTTGATGATGATCATTACGTACCTGCGCGTGCGAAGAAAAAATAGCGTTTAAGTAATTGTTAGTTTAAATACAAAATATAACATATGCTCGATTCATTTGCTGTTCGTATTTTGTATTAAAATTAAAATGCTGTGCAGTACGCTCAATAGCGTGGACCGAAAATCCGTTTTTTTTAGAATTTTGATTGGTAATAGCAAACATATGAATCATTATGCTTTATAAAAAATATGTGTGAAATTTGGAATTTTTTGGTCAATATTCTAGGCTCGCCCAAGTCCATCAAAGTTTAATATGCTCAAAAAATAAAAATTAATAAATAAGTTAATTAATACATTTTTTTTGTTAAAATTGCAATAATCTTCTAAAGTATTAGTCCTTTAATTTGGTATATGGACCTTTTTTGTAGAGAATCGAGGATAGGTAAGAAAATTTTTTTTTAGTACTTGGACTTTGATGGACTTGAGCGAGCCTAGGATATTGACCAAAAATTTTCACACTTCACACAGATATTTTTTAGAGCATAATGAACCATATTTTTGCTATTACCAATCAAAATTCTTAAAAAGCCGATTTCCGGCCCATGCTAACGCTCAACAACTCAAAATTTTAATAAATGCAGCAAGACAAAGTGAAGAAAGATGCGCTTCCGTTGCATGCCAATCGTCACATTTTTTCGTGACGGTGGTTTGATTCACTACCGCCCCTAAATTGAGATTTCATTTTAAAAAGTATATCACTCACCAAAAATTCACAAACTCCATGTGACCGTCGAAGCTCAGCTCCTTGTTGAAGTGCATGCGGAAGAAGTTCACCGTCTGGCAGCGCAGCAAGTAGGCGCGATACAGCGCGCGGGAGCACAGCGCAAAGGACAGTAAACACACCATCAGCACCAGGATGTTCAACATGCTGCGCAAAGCCGCATCAAATTCTGCATTCGAAATGAACTCAACATCGCCTTTGCAGCGCAAACGCTGCGCATCCGCATCCAGCGAAAGCAGCATTTGTCCGTCGTGATCGCGATTGTCGAAGATTATACTCACATCGAACTTGAAGCAATCGGGCGCGGACAACGGCCCGCCGTAAGCCTTAAAATTGATCGTCTTTATGGCGAACACCAGCGTCGCCTTGACCAGCGAAGAGAAACTCAACTCGACGCCGCTTTGCTTGAGATACGCCTGCACACCCATCTTGGTCACATTTGGCGGCAAATACAGACAGAACTCAGTGATGTCCGGATTGAAAATGTACGACTCATTGAAACCGAAAATCGTGCCTTCGCGATAGTTGTAGAGGCAGAGATGCAGAGGGGCCATCTCGTTGTTGTCGGTCGGGTAATCATAGGGGCCGATGGAACGACTCATGTTGGCATAACCGCGCACCGCATAGTCGATGGTGTTATAGAAATCGGATTTTTCGTAGAGCGCAAAGGGGCCTACAGAAGGCGGGTAGGATTCCACTTCACGAGAAGAGTCCCAGCCGCGCAAAAATAGATGCGAAAAAGCGATGCGATTATCCCAGGTGTAGTTGATGTGATTGTAGCGTGAATGCGCGAAGAGGCACAGCTGCACTGTCACCAATATGATCTTCACCACCTGACGGAGGGAGGAAGAAATAAATTATGTAGGTAGTTTGATTTTGTAGAAATTTATTA
>NW_016173600.1:0-11755 GCF_001687245.7 Rhagoletis zephyria
TGTCTGCTTGCTATTGGTAGCGAAGAGCAGATAAAAAATCTTAAATTACAACGTGGCTTTCGCCCTTTACACGCCGACATGTTTAGCAGTATTGCCATAGACGCTACACGAGAGCCACTCTATCCAAGTCTTCTCATACCACCCGAAGATATTAATGCAGCAATTAAAGGAGCAAACACACCAAAAAGTATTCGGCGTACAGTAAATTTGATGGAAATGTTGCAAGAAGCTTTGGAACAAACGCAATCGTCACCGCAAACGTCTGCGGCGTCTTCAATGTTATCACTACCGACGCCAAATTCAATGTCGTCAGCGGCGACTACCCCGCAACAGCAACAAGTGCAGCCCAAAGTGTGTTTACAGGAACGCACTTTCCAATTTGAGTTGTATATTGATTGTGCGGCATCATTGCCGCTAAATCCTTCCGCTAAGGGTAAGGGTGGAAAGAATGCTGCTAAGCGTTCAGCATCCAAGCGTTTTCCAGCAGGCGAGCCACCAACCACATACGTTACATTCCAAGCAGATGAGTGTTCGGGCAGTAGCGGACCTTATAAGTCGCATGAGGGGAACGTTTATGCCACAGATGTTGTTGAGCGCAGTACGCATCCGCGTTTCACGCAACGCTTTTTGGTCACTGTGGGCGCTGAATATTTAGAAAATGTAAGATAACAGCTTTCTTGAGACCCGAAAAATTAAATTAACGATTGTTTTCTGTATCAAATTTTCAGCCTAAGCAAAATTTCATTCTGAAGCTATGGAAAAAGGCAAATGTACCGCCGACTGGCAATGGCAGTAGTGGCTCCGGTAC
This sequence comes from Rhagoletis zephyria, assembly GCF_001687245.7. NCBI lineage: Eukaryota > Metazoa > Arthropoda > Insecta > Diptera > Tephritidae > Rhagoletis > Rhagoletis zephyria. The sequence goes on from NW_016173600.1 coordinate 809, forward strand.
GACTGCACGTTTGGTACCCAAGCCAATTGACGATGCCATCATAGGTTTTACTGCACTAGACTTGGGCGTTTTTTTGCGTGGCATGCATATTGGTGGCACTTTCAATGTGATCGATTTTAATGGACGCATAAATGGACAGTTGCAGTTGAGTGCCAAGCCAATGGAAGGGTGGTATGTTAAGTTTCTCGCACAACGTATATATAAACATCCACAGCCGCAAAAGGAAACACAATCTAGACCAGATCTACAGTTTATTAACCCTGCTTCTGTTTCTGCTCCTGCTAACAACGCACAATGCGCTGTAGGCGCTTCCATTGACAATGTCATTGAACAATTTGGAAACTCACTCGATCTCACACACTTAAATCTTAGTCAAGCAGTTAAGCATAAATTTAATGAGCTGGAGGGTATTTCCAAGCGCTTGCGCACACGTCTTAGCAGCGTGGCTGGTGAGCCATTGCCGGAGCAGTTCGATGCGGCCGGTTTGAATGATTGGCGACCGTTGTGTGATGTGATTGGAGAAGAGTTACCAATGGATATTGAATTAAATGAATTTGAGCGCGACATTAATTTACCACCGTTGGATGATGTGACTGAAATGGTAAATGCAAATGAAGTGAATGAATTCGAGCGTGATATTAATAAATCCGCTAATGCGGCAGGTGATGATGACCCCAAGGGCGTAGACGATAATGAACTCGAAGAGGCCGTTGATGATAATAAGGGTGATAAAAAAGAAAATTTGATCTCAAAGACGGCNTACGTTACATTCCAAGCAGATGAGTGTTCGGGCAGTAGCGGACCTTATAAGTCGCATGAGGGGAACGTTTATGCCACAGATGTTGTTGAGCGCAGTACGCATCCGCGTTTCACGCAACGCTTTTTGGTCACTGTGGGCGCTGAATATTTAGAAAATGTAAGATAACAGCTTTCTTGAGACCCGAAAAATTAAATTAACGATTGTTTTCTGTATCAAATTTTCAGCCTAAGCAAAATTTCATTCTGAAGCTATGGAAAAAGGCAAATGTACCGCCGACTGGCAATGGCAGTAGTGGCTCCGGTACGACTGCACGTTTGGTACCCAAGCCAATTGACGATGCCATCATAGGTTTTACTGCACTAGACTTGGGCGTTTTTTTGCGTGGCATGCATATTGGTGGCACTTTCAATGTGATCGATTTTAATGGACGCATAAATGGACAGTTGCAGTTGAGTGCCAAGCCAATGGAAGGGTGGTATGTTAAGTTTCTCGCACAACGTATATATAAACATCCACAGCCGCAAAAGGAAACACAATCTAGACCAGATCTACAGTTTATTAACCCTGCTTCTGTTTCTGCTCCTGCTAACAACGCACAATGCGCTGTAGGCGCTTCCATTGACAATGTCATTGAACAATTTGGAAACTCACTCGATCTCACACACTTAAATCTTAGTCAAGCAGTTAAGCATAAATTTAATGAGCTGGAGGGTATTTCCAAGCGCTTGCGCACNCCTAGACCAGATCTACAGTTTATTAACCCTGCTTCTGTTTCTGCTCCTGCTAAAAACGCACAATGCGCTGTTGGCGCTTCCATTGACAATGTCATTGAACAATTTGGAAACTCACTCGATCTCACACACTTAAATCTTAGTCAAGCCGTTAAGCATAAATTTAATGAGCTGGAGGGTATTTCCAAGCGCTTGCGCACACGTCTTAGCAGCGTGGCTGGTGAGCCATTGCCGGAGCAGTTCGATGCGGCCGGTTTGAATGATTGGCGACCGTTGTGTGATGTGATTGGAGAAGAGTTACCAATGGATATTGAATTAAATGAATTTGAGCGCGACATTAATTTACCACCGTTGGATGATGTGACTGAAATGGTAAATGCAAATGAAGTGAATGAATTCGAGCGTGATATTAATAAATCCGCTAATGCGGCAGGTGATGATGACCCCAAGGGCGTAGACGATAATGAACTCGAAGAGGCCGTTGATGATAATAAGGGTGATAAAAAAGAAAATTTGATCTCAAAGACGGCGCCCGGTGTAGCCGATCCCATTGTTGAATAGTGGCGACATAAACGCCGGAAAATAACTAAGTCAGCAGCAGCAACAGCAGCGATGAAAATAAGAAATACTATTACAATTAAACTTATGCAACACACATGCCAGTCTATAGCACTCTTAGCATCACAAATAACATTTTTAGCACCATTACTACTAACCCCACAACAACCACCGACCGTGAAGGCATCACCCCCAATCCAGCTCATCATTAAAACGCTCCTTGCATTTTCAATAAAGGCTCAATAGTACTTAAATAAATTTATGCATCGTAATAATAAGTAAAGCGCAACTTTTGCCAATTTTTATTAATAATATTACTAAATGTGTACGCGTATGATAATATATAGTGGCTATTGCAACTACTATATTTATGGAAGTTTTAAACGACCTGCGATTCTTAATAGCTAAGCAAAATTGTTATTACTTTCTCCCCTCCTTGTCTTTATAAATAATGTATTTCACCCAATTAGCATTAATTATTTACTTTATGAAATATACATACATAAAAATGTAGTTACCGTATATACATACATACATACATACATACATAGGTTTAAGTATTGAGTTATATATTAAATTTCGAGAGAAAAGAAACCACGTATTTATAAATGAAGTATTTAGTTGCACTAAATTATTTTTATTATTATTACTATTACTATATGTACAATGTAATCATTGAAAATTCCAAAAGAGTAGTTATGCAAGGCATTCGATTATCAATTAAAAATCGTGAAAGTGGAATAAAAAACGAAAATTCTTATCCAAGCCCAGAAACAGAATGTTTGTGTATAAACTAGAAATGAAAATCAAAATAAATTCAATAAAATGAAATGTTACTGGTTTTATGTGAAATCTAAAGCGTTTTATATAAACTACAAGCTGACCCGGCAACTTCGTTTCGCCCAATTACATTTTTGATTGCATTATTTTCGAACATTCACGATTTCAACCGAAATTTGTTCTTTTTTTACCGAAAAATAGCGTATCGTTACCTTAATATAGAAAGGCCCTATCTCACAACGACGCTGAAATACAAAAAGCCGTAACTAAGCAAACATCCGAAATGCCCGCTTCGATTGATTATGATGTATTTCATCGAATTATGTGTCCCAAACCATTTTAAGCAATAAAAAATTTTAGTCAGTTACGGCTTTTTTGCATTTCAGCGACTGTATGAGTTAGGGCCTTTCTATATTAAGGTAACGGTATGTTAATAAATTCAATTATAGATTGAATGGAAGACTCTTCGAATTCAATATGATGTTATATTTAAGAGGAGAACTAAAATCAAGTATTACACCCCTATTGCGAGTGTCGACTTGTAGTAGATAAACGAATATTTGTCGATTATCGATTATCCATGGTATTTTGAATGTCGCTTTCTCATTCAATAGGAGAGTGTGAATACTTTTAGCGCTCATCCTCATGCAAACAAGCTGTTGAAGGATGATTGCCTAAAAACTATTCACAGTCGCTTATCGAACGAAAAATCGAAATTCACAATACCGTAGAAAGTCGATAATCGAATAATAGTAGTTTATCTACTACTAGTTAATTTCATTTAAATCTAAAAATAATAATAAAATAATGATTGTATTCACTTTAAGGCTGCATGATACGCAAGATTTTTTGTTTTCTGCTCCAGAGCGTAAATGAAGAATGAGGATGGTTTCCCAACTCAGGAACACGCCACATATAGCTGGCCGTGTGAAAAGCATGCCATTCCAGATTTACGCCACACACATTGCGCGACTACGCAAATGTAAGTATCCAATTCGGTCCAGTTGTTTTTAAGTTTTAAGCACCCGAACAAACCACGATCCGTTTTTATATACATACGTATATAGATAAGTTCAGTGCCAACACATTTTTTAACATTGCTGGTTCAAAGTGTTTTTGAACAAATTTCAATAATTTAGTTCTTACTGTTTAGAAAGGTGACGGATAGCGCTATTGAACATATAACTTAATCAAAGATTTTTCAAATACTTTTCGTTTGATACCCATATTGTAATATTTAGTTTATCTTATTAATTTAATTGAAGTAAATTTGTGAAAAGGTGGCAACCCGCCTCAAAAATATTTTCAATAGTCAACTTTTGTGAGCCCCTCTAGTTTGATACCCATTTTGTATATTTAATTCCGCCTGAGAAACGTTGGCAGCTCTGAAAAAAAATGATAAAGTTGAATGGCCGATCAAAATTTTGCTGGATCCTTTAATGCACTACCGGAATTCAAGGAAATGCACTACCGGAAGTACAGGGTGATGAGCACGGGTTCTCACCCTCCACTTCCGGTTATGCATTTCGTCGCGAATAGATATTTCGACCCATATAATATCCCATTATTATTGTTTATGTTTTTGACATTTCCACTTATAGAAAAAATTTCCCTACATTAAGTTGAAAACGTCAGTTGGAGGCGATTTGATTATTTTTTGTCGTTTGCCCCGAAATCTGTTGCAATTTTCTTAATTTCTTTTTTTTATATGGCCCCAACTAGAAGGTGTCCAAATTAGGTGGGTCAACGTGTAATACCCCAATACGAAAGTACTAGAATAAAGTGAAAAATTTATAAATGTGTTTAATTGCGCATGTACATGGATTTTAAAGCAAACATTCGCATTTTGTATTTTTCCATTGTTTAAAATAAGAAAAAATGCAAAAACATGAAATAGATAACGAAGAAATGAAACACTGGGCAAGTGCATGAATTCCGTAAAAACCGAAAGAAAAATTGGAACAAAAGAAATAACCACAGCAAAAAAGGTGGTTTGTATCAAAGAAAAAGTAATTGCTATGAAGTGTAGTAGAGCAGAACAGTGAAAATTAAATATGTTATATACGGATTAGCGCATGTGAAACAAAATACTGCAAAACAACGTTCAACCATAAAGAAGTTGGGCGTTAAGAAATCCATATCGACCGACAGACGCCATTCATTGCAGCGCTTTTGGGTTCCGCAAAGTATCATTCGTTGGACGAGCAAGCTCTGCTGATTTGGAGAAAACCAACCATATATTTGCCTTTATACGAATCTATGGATGTATGTAACGCAGTAATCGTTTCCATTTCCAAAAATTAAGTAAGTTATTGGCGCAACCTCGAAGAGGTCAGTTAATCATCGCTGCAATATTTTTCGTCTATATTCTTTGTACTTAAGTGTGTACATATGTATGTATTTATGGTGTCTGACACTTAACTAAAAGCATGTATGCTTTGGGGTTTTCCAATTTCTGCTGAATAAGAAGTAATCGGAGACTGGCAAAGTTGTGTGGCGTTTGCCATTATTGCACTTTCTTAAGGCGCACATTTGTGATGACGCTAAGCAGTATGCGGCTGAGTGGCAGTCTCAAGTATCACGCAACTACATACTTCTCTACATGCTTTGTTAGCAGTGGTAATTAGTTTCTCCAAGGTGTGGTTGTATGTTGCGTGTTGGGCCAACACTACTGCACCCGCCAGCTTTTTTTTGTGATGCTAGACATGCTTTGCTTCTACATGCATCTAAACACATTGCTACTACGATTCTATTAATACATGTTATTAGCTACGTAACCGGTGACGTGCTTTGCTAGTATTTTATTCCAAATTGATTTATCACTTACCTCCTAGTTTATCCATGTTTATCCTTACAAGCTTGTCTAGGTGGATTCTTTTCTATATAATAGGGAATTTACATGATTCAACTTTCACAGGTGATTAGTTGAATCAAAAGTTGGCCGTAAGTAGGCAGCTGGCCATAGAGTCCTGATTAATCGGCCGATGGCTAGGCTAGTATCGGTATCGGCGGTTTGGGAACGATTCTTGAATGAGGTAATGTTATTTAGTTATTTGAATATGTTTTTCTTTTGTTATTATAAAATGTTATGAAAGCATTCTTTCTTGAAGTGAATTTACATACATATATCCAAGATTTAATCGGCAAAGAATCGGCCGATGCTTCGGCCGGTTAAATCCTCAATATAAATTCATTTCAAGAACAAATGCTTTTATAAACATTTATAATTACTAACGAATAACACAATCAAATAACTAGACAACATTACCTCATCCAAGAATCGGCCAAAAACGGCCAATGGCGATGTATATGTATGTATATTTGGTGGGCGCGGTTTCGTTGTAAAGGTGGTCCCACACTACTTTTGCTTAACTCCGAACATTGGATCATGAAGAAACTATCGGTCCTACTATATTTGCATATAATCGTTGAAACCGTTTGTTTTTTGTTTAAAAATAACTTGTTTAATTTTGCAATAACAAACTTATGTATATCCCATTATGCCAGCCAAGCTGGGTTTGAAAAATATTATATTGACTTATTTTATTCTATTTTTTAGACTTGTATAAGCAATTGATAAAAGATCGCTCAATAAAAGCTCGATAAATTAATGACGTAAAATTCGTTTTTAAAGGCACTTAAAGATAGTATTTGACTCCTTCGGTCACAAACGAGTAGTTAATATTTTGATATGCGGTAAGTTGCCGAAAAATGGCGCATGGCTATGTAACTGTCATAAATATTTGTACATCTTAAGCTTTTTTGCAGATAAGCTTAATAATGCTTAGGCTTCGTAATGCTATTGCTAGTGACTTTAAGCTAAAAATCTATGAATTCATTTAATATTGTGAGCAAAAATGTGAATTATGTATTTCCCAACAACTTTAAACGACGTACATTTATTGTACCCACTCGAAACATTTACGCTTGGACCGGTTTTAATCGGCATTTGCATTTCAAAATTCTTAAGTTGACGTGAATTGTCGCAATGTCAGCATAACATTATCGCCAACAAAAACAATAATGTTAAAAAAATACAAATCTTATCAGCAGCAACTGGATTTCATTCAACAAATCTGTTGGAAGTGTGTATAAAAAAGTATGAACTGCATACATAATTTTTGTGCAACTCCGCCGTTATGGTTCGATAATAATAATAATAATAATAATAGATTGGCGCTTACACATATGATAGTGTTTGGCCGAACTTCTCCTCCGATTTGTGGCGTGCGCCTTGATGTTGTCACACAAAGCGGAGGGACCTACAGTTTTACGCCGACTCCGAACGGCGATTGTATTTTTATGAGAAGCTGTTTTTCATGGCAGAAATACNGCAGCTCTACTCCTTCGAAAACCAATAAAATAAATAGATATTGCTATACACACTTGTGGTCATAAGTGGGCGGGGCCACGCCCATTATCCAAAAATGTACAATAATCAAATTTCCTGCTAGGTCATTATTGCAATCGTCTATTTTGAGTGAATCAGCTTCAATAGTTACTGATCTAGAGCAGTTTTCGTGTTTCTGTAAATTACCGTTATATGGGAGGTGGGCGTGGTTATTGCCCGATTTAAAAGATTTTCAACAGATTTCTTAGTTGGACCCTAAGCAAGGCTCGGACCGAATTTGGTAGGGATTGGTGAGCAGCTACTGAGATACAGCATTTCATCATAAGTGGGCGGGGCGACGCCCATTTTCCAAAAATCTCATTATAATATTATTTTTTACCATAATTCCAGTTCACATACTAATTTTCAAAAATTTCGATTGAATATTTACTGAAATATCATAGTTTTTGCCTTTTTCAAAAATACCGTTGTATGAGAAGTGGGCGTGATTACAGCCCGATTTCGCTCATTTGCAATACCAACCTATCTTGGGCAAAGGGCAACCTACATACGTGCCAAATTTCGTTGAGATATCTCAATTTTTGCTCGAATTATCAGGTACACAGACGGACGGACGGACTGGCGGACAGACATGACATATACATATATACATTTGTCTATATCTATCTCGATTCGTTTTGGCTGTTACAAACAACCGTTATGTGACAAGAATTATAATACCCTTGTGCACATATGCTTTGGTGAAAATTTGCTGAGTTTTTATTATTTTTGCACAAAGTTTAAAGTGTGCATTTGTATGGTGTTTGTTATAGAATGAACTATATTTTTATAAGAAAAAAATTTAAATTAAAACAAAAAAAAAATCAGTCTTATAATTATGCAACGCACTGTAGTGTTTTGTGCTGTATATTTTTTATTATGATGTGTGTTTGGTACAACTTGCCATTCCCTGTGCCGTTTGATGTTCATTGAGTCTTCTTCGCCTGGTTATCGTCAACGTTGTTTGGCCTATAAATAGACTTTCAATTCAATTTCTTTCGATACAATACAATTAATTGGATTCGATTTTTTGTACTTAAATTTCAATAGAGTATGCAAATTAGTAAGGAAAATGATATAATTTGAAATTGAATAGTTAAAGGTACACAATGTTCACGAAGCGGAGGAAATGTATTCATGGTTTAGAAAATGATATAAGAAGACAAATGTGTACATAAATTCATTTAATTTTAATTTTATTTAGTTTTAATAAAGCCTTTATAGCCCCCCCAATAAAAGTCTCCTTTTACATACGCATTGTTGTCCCTACCTCAACCATTGCCATTACCATTACGAAATCCATAACCATTACCATTACCATTACGAAATCCATAACCATTACCATTGCCATCGCAATTACANGACATTTTCATACAAGTTTTCGATTTATAAAGCAGTTAAAGTGTTCTTTATTTTTTATGAATTTGTGTGTTAAATTTTACTGATACAACTGGTAAAAATTTTTTTGGGTGAAAATTAACAGGGGAGGGGTTGAAGGTGGAGTTTTTGAAATATTTAAAAACTTACATATATTTTGAAAAGGATTTAACCGATTTTCAAAATATGTACATATATTAGGGTGCTTTCTTTCTTTCGACAACATATTTGTTTTTGACCCCCGCGTCGAAATTTTGTGGAAAATATCTAAAAACAAGTTCCGTGAGTTTTGTAGAGCATTGAGTTCAGAAGAAAAACCATCATTGACCATGATTATACCATAAAATGCCTCTGAGCTATAGAATTTTGACGGAACTTGTTTTGAGATATTTCCCACAAAATTTCGAGGTGAGAGTAAAAAAAGAAAATAGTCGCCGACGAAAAGCACCCAAAGGTTGGAAAGGTTTCCTTCTAATATCCCAATCTTATTTTGCAACCGGCAGTCTTTTTGATTTTTTATCCTTCCACTAGCTTTTCTGTTATCATACTAGTAGCCGCCTTTTAAGTAAGTTGTAGTTCTCAAAACCCATTTAGTTTTAAAAATTATCAGTTGTCGGTTTTTATCAGCTCTGTGGCTTAGGCTGGTTTTAGTTTTTTTTTTTTTTACTACATGCATACATATTTAAAAGCGTGCTATGGCGATAAAAAAGGTTTTTTTCATTCATTGTAATGCTTCATGCTCAGTTGCTATCGCGCACAAAACGGAGAGGATATTAGGTAATATTTATTACATACTGCAAAAAATGCAAATGCTTTAAAAAGTTCAGTTTACGAATAATAAAATAATAATTTCCTCTCTACATCCTTCCTCACAATCAGACTTTTGCTTATGGTTAAATGGATGTGTAATTTCCTCGTACTGCGATTACTGCATAGCACAGTTAAATAACCCAGAAGATAATTTAGGTGGGCCTTCTTAAGTGAAGAAATTCAAAAATGCTTGCCCAAGAAGTGCGGTAAAAAGTGCGCCTAAACAGGGTTAGATCGCCGAAACAACAGCCCTTGGTTGGGTAAGACCCGAATCATTCCGGTACGTAGAACCGGCTGTTCGTCACCATCTTCAGCGACTCTCGCCTTCAAGAATGCAGTTATAGCAGGCCAATTATCAGAAAAATAGCTTCAGCTGCCGCGTGAGACCCGCGTAACTATAGCCCAGTTGTTCTTCTTGCTTTGGCCGAGTCAAACAAAGGGCGCCTCTCTCTCTTCTCTGCCAACGTCTCTTCTGTGCCAACTGACGCCAATCGGGAAGTGTCAAATGAAGCCAAGTCCTTCTCCGCCTGAGCCTTCCATCGCAGAGGGAGCCTTCGTCTGCATTTGTTACCTCCTTGAATACTGGCCCAGTTAAGAGATATTCAAGTATACCGAGCTCGGCGACACCAAACAGCCTCATTTAAACTCACGCAGCTAACACCTCTTTCCTGTACCTGTCGTAACGGCACATCTCTTGCGCCTGCCGTTAGCGGAGCTTGGCGATAATGATTGATGGGCCAGTCGTACTAGGCAGCGATTAGTAATGCCGTTACAATAATGACAACGTTTGTATCTTTTCCCGATCGCCATTAGCATTTAACTATTCACATTTTCCCTAATCTTTACCTTTATCAGACAACGCATTCTAACATCGAAATCAGACGCATGTATGCGTGTTTGTTTATATTCGTGTTTCAATTAGATAAAAGCAATGAAAAATGTTATCAAAAAACGGTCGCTTCGAGCTGATTAGCCTCCGGCTTTGTTGCTTTTTCATACAGTTGGCTTTTGAGAAGGTCGCGTTTGGACTTTCGCAAAAGTATGCAATAGCTACGCGAGCACACAACTCCAGTGTACAAACAACAATATTTAGACTCGCCAAAAGTGTTGTTAAAAAGAATTAAATTATACTTCAATTTGCAATCAAACAATAAGTACCTACAACTTTAAGCAAAAAAAAAATATAACCTAATTTGTAGTTGTTGCGCACACTCCAGCAGTAAAATAGTTAAATCACTAAATACTTTATCATTAATATTTCATGTGCGCATAATTTTAATAGTATTTCCTCCCTTTTTCTTTCTCTTAGTTTATTGCGTGCCCGTTAGCGTTGAGAGCTTTAAAATGTCCAATCAATCAGACATCGATTATGATAAACAATTCCAAGATGATTTGGCCAAGGCGACTGCATTGAGTTTGGAGCAACAAGCACTCGATGATTATCGTCGCGCCAAAAAGTATGGCACCGCCGCCCACTACTACAATGAACGCGCCCAATCGCAGTCGCCTTCACTGCAACATTCACATTCCGTGCATCAGCG
>NW_016173602.1:0-4053 GCF_001687245.7 Rhagoletis zephyria
GGTTGGCATTTTAGTCATACCTATCATTGTTTCAAGACCACTGTGAATTGTGATGTGTGTGTGAGTGCGGGTGGAGTGGCAAATAGGTTGAGAGTAGATTGCAGTCGAGTAGAAATAAATAACAGGGTGAGGAAAATTTATTTGTGGCCGTTGTAGGCGTGCGCCAGTGATACATAGTATGGGTACATCACTTACATATGTTTGTATGTACCCTATAGGAAACCAAACTAACTATAAATGCACTTTAAGTTCATTATTTTTGAACTAGGGATGACTACGCCTCGACTACTGTACGCTCCGTTTAACTGTCTACTTTTACTTAGTGTTTTCTGCTTACTACAAGTTCGTTATATATACGTTAATAACATAATGTTTTTGGTAGGTACTCTGGCTTTTTATACTTATTTTGATTTTAACTATTACCTACTTAATTACTATTTAGCTTGCATAAAGTGACACCTATTAAGGTGTGAAATTTACATGCATACATATGTATTTTATTGTAAATAATATAGCTTAAATACACGTTTCTTCGGTTGAGCACTGCCTTACTTTGAAACCAATCAAAAGTAAGCCCTATTAGATGGACCATTGTATTTTAGTAGTCGACTACGAAATTCCCGATAGGGTATGTACATACATATACATATTACAATCAGTTCAGCGCTCATATATGTGGCTTAAATATAAGGCAAAAACGAATATTTATGTAGATGTGTAGATAAGTGTAAGTTGATTATATGTGTGACATGCACAAGAAATTAATTTTAGGGAATTCTGGATGGAGTAAATTGCTAGATATTCAATTTAAATGCAAATTACATATATGAAATTGTGCGAAAAGCATTCAAAGCCATTCGCTGTGATATTTATGACAGCAGTGAAAATGAGTAGGATAAGTTAAGGATGAAAATGCAAAACTCGATTAATTTTGAGCAAGTATAGAGTCGTATTAAAATTTAGTAAAACATTTAGAAGAATTAGAACTGATCTAAAATAGTTAGCGTGATTATTATTTTAAGTTTTGAAAGGCAGGACGAAAGTTCTAAGCCTTGCAGTGGCCCTGTTTACTTACAACAAGAAATGGTTGAAACCTGTTCGAACTGTTTGCAAAATTTAAATTCATTATTAAAACTTAGCTCAAAACCAATTTTTTTTTGTTCTATAAATAGATGTGTAAAAACATTGTGAAAATTTAAAAAATAGCAGCAGTGAACACTTGTTTGGGTCAAAGTACAGATGCACTAACTTTTTCTATAAATATGTATATAACATATGTATGTAGGTACATATAAACATCTTAGTGTGCATAATTCGATTTTATTTTACTCGATTATTTAAGAAAAACAATTTGAAATGAGCAAAGTTCGTTCGGTAATAAATGGAAAAAAATATGTAAGTATTCTAAATACATGGCTGGTATTAACAATTCATGCCTAATTAAGTTTTTTATTTAAATCACTTGCAAAGTGAAAAAAAAAAATGTTTTCCATAAATGCTTTTTACATGAAATACCCACAAATGTCAAAGTCAAATGGCAACCGGCGCTAATAAGATTTCAATTCTTTGCCATTACGATTATTGTTTTTTGTTTCCATTAAATAATGCGCAGCAAAAAGTTACAAAATAATAAGCACACATAACAAAAGAGCAACAAAACAAAAAACAAGAAAACGACACATTAAATACCTCCTTAAATGGCGAGACTTATGGCTCATAAAAATTATACATTTGTGCAGAATACGCAAAATATAAAAAGAACTTTTCAGACGCATTTGATGGGCGTAAATGGAATTTTGATGGATGGAGTAGGTTTGGCGATTTTATTTCCACCAAAAATATATATTTAATTTTTTTTATCTCGCATACATACATAGGTAAATAAGCTATATATGAACGCATATAAATTTGCACATAGCACTTGTACGTACATATGTACATACATGTATTCTTGTAGTTATTGTAAGTTTACTTTAAATTAATTTGAAATTTTAATGCTGCTGTCTTTTATTAATTCTCCTTATACAGATGTGGAAATCTTTATTTGTCAAATGGAAATAACTTAATTTATTTTATTAAAATAACTTCGTTATGTTTCGTTGACTTACATACATACAAAAAAATTACTAAAAATCAATGATGTTTTGAAGCCCATTTTTGGCTATAAAACTGCATACCAAATAAATTTCCTAAAATTCTAAACAAAAAGTTTGAACTTTTCTAGGAAATTTATTGAATTTTAAAAATTTTTGTACAACGTTTTAAATATAGATGTATGCGGTGTTTGCTGTATAGCTACGTAGCAAAAGTTTTGTAAAAAATATTAAATAACTAAAACAAAGAAATATCTCCCAAACTGTTCAAAATAAGGCGAGGAGTCTATTATTTTTGCCACCAGTGTACATTCTTAAGTGCTTGCTTGTATTGCTGCTAAAAAATGTTTTTCGTACCTAATGAATTGCAACACCCAATAGGTTTTTTTTTTATCTTCCACGCTTGAAGAATGAATCAATATTCTTTCGGCGCTTTGAATGACCCAAACTTTGCTATGAATTTTTAATAAATCACCGTGAACTTCGGCGAAACAAACTTGACTGCCCGCAAAAGAAGAGCAGAAAGAAATAAACAAAGGGATTGTATCTCGGTAAATCCACTTTGACTGTTGTTTGATGTGGTTTCCGCAACATAATTCCATTGTGGATGGTGCATTAAAAGTTTTTTGCGTATGTGTTTATTTCGTTGATTGATAATGAAAACACTTCGCAGGAAAAGCATTTACTGAAATGAGTCAGAATTCTATAAGATTTTTTAATACTTAAAGTCGTTGGTGTAACTAGCAGAATTCGGATGAATGATTCAAAATGTACAACAGAGAAAAAAGTCGATAAACTTAAAGTGTGTGATCTGTGGTATTTTTTACACTGAGTTGGAGACAGCGTCAGAAGCGAAACCTTTTAAGGAAGCAGAAAATCATGAAATATGTCTTTCAGACCCATGACACAACTAATCTGCGATAAGCTCCATATGAAAGCTCTTTGCAGGTGGCACTGATCGTCTTTCAATTCCGAGCTTAAAACATGTAAATATTCACCTTGCGGATAAACAATATTTTGCGGGGAAGGATATTTTTAATAAACACCTACCAAGTACTTAAATAGGTTTCGGATTATCCAACATGCGTTATGGTTTTATGCGAAGGTTATGGAATACTTGTTTGCATTTTTCCGGAAGGCGGTGAAGGATTCGATAAACCTCTTATTTAATTGAGAACACTAGTTCATTTTACAAAACGTTAAACCAGCACATAAAACGAATTGAACGAATTGAAACGAAAAAAACTCAAACAAGAATTTTGGGATACAAATTATAAATCAAGCGGGGGAAAATGTTTGAATAAATTGATTCAAGCTAATAAATGGTGGAAAATCTCTTATGGAATGCTTTTAAAATAATTTGGTGTAATGATATTGAGTTTTTAAACAGGGGCATCCTCCCCCGAACTACTTAATGCGCATTAAATAAACAAAAGGACAACTGCTAACACCGAGGATCAAGCGAATGCGCTATTCAAGTGGTTGGCAGTGTATATATGTATGCATATATGTAAATATCATGCGAATCGATGCTTCCCTCAAATGAGTCAGGTTCGTGATAGTCATGAAATACCCTTTAAGCTTTTGCCTCGTAGTTATGTACATTTATTAATTTCATAAACAACTGAATTAAGAAGTATGAAAATAATGTTTATATATGTATGTATGCAGTTACTTGTGGGAATTCGTAAGTGTGCATATCGCATTACAAAACAAATCACCATCAAGCAGCGGTATGCAAACAAGTAGTTTTTAATTACTTCAAAGGAAAAATACAAAAAATGTATATGTTGCTCAGGACTCATATGTATACATACATAGCTAGGTATGTAGCAAGAGTGTAAGTATTTCCTACTTAATTAGTTAGTATCTATACACATTGCGCCAGTAAAATCGTAAGATATGTACTACATTGCGAACAGTCTAGCGAATAACAATTAATTAATTGAGCTCTACAAGC
>NW_016173602.1:4078-8471 GCF_001687245.7 Rhagoletis zephyria
ATTAATTTCATAAACAACTGAATTAAGAAGTATGAAAATAATGTTTATATATGTATGTATGCAGTTACTTGTGGGAATTCGTAAGTGTGCATATCGCATTACAAAACAAATCACCATCAAGCAGCGGTATGCAAACAAGTAGTTTTTAATTACTTCAAAGGAAAAATACAAAAAATGTATATGTTGCTCAGGACTCATATGTATACATACATAGCTAGGTATGTAGCAAGAGTGTAAGTATTTCCTACTTAATTAGTTAGTATCTATACACATTGCGCCAGTAAAATCGTAAGATATGTACTACATTGCGAACAGTCTAGCGAATAACAATTAATTAATTGAGCTCTACAAGCCAATGCGGGAATGTAATCTAGTTTTTTTTTGGTTCCATGCGTAGATATGAGTATGTACATATATCTATTTTTATATATACTTATACACATGTATGTGTACATGCAAGTTAGTATTTTTTATGTGTAGTTTAATCAACTTTGTTGACATTTCAATTAATATGTACTTGTCTCTTGTTGTTGCAATCAGTTAAATATACTATGTATGCGTACACACTTTACTTTAATTTGAAACACATTTCAATTGTGATCATTTTGTGGTAGTCTTTAGTAATGGAGCCACCGCTGCTGATATTCAAGGTTTTGTTATGTTTTTTTTTTTTATTTATGTTTTTATTGTAGATTTTTGCTGGTCACTCGAGCAACTTGAACTTGTGCCAATTTCGTTCGCAATTTTATTACACTTTTATTGGCACTTCATGCCATGCGGTATGCGAATACAAATCAATAGAGTTGTTGTGTTTTGACAATTACAATCACCATTTGTCACACAATGTAAATTTAAAGGCAATGTGCGTGTGGAGTTTTTGCTGAGAGGGCAGCTATGTACGTACGTACCTACAGTTGTCCACAAAATAATAGCAGTGCGATATTTTGAACGCTTTTGCCAAATTTGTCTTTTGTTTATTTAATGTTTATTATTTTTTATAAAAGTTTAGCTGGCTAAGCAACACACATCATATCAGTAAATTCACATTTCAAACTTTGTATAAAAAATTATAACTTTTTAATCAGAATCTTTAGAAAAAATTTTGGTATGCAGTTTTGTAGCCAATTTAATTCAAGACCAATGAAGTACAAGTTCCAAGTTGGTAAAAAATCTTGTTTATTTATTAGAATTTTTTTCGTCGAAGGTGTTTCACGTTTTTTCCATACAATTTTCTTTCATATAGAGGACACTGCCAGCAAAAAAAAATTAGCAAAAATCAACGAAATTTTTAGGAGCCTGAAACTTGCACTTCGTTATACTAGAATTAAATGGGCTACAAAATTGCATACCAAAATTTTTTCTAAAGATTCTAATTAAAAAGTTGGAAATTTGAAATTTGTATAATTTTTGTACAAAGTTTGAAATCTGAATTTATGTTTTGTTTTTTTTTGTATAAACAGCTAGATTTTTATATAAAAAAACACTCCTTTTATTTTGTGGACAACTGTACATACATATGTACGTATTTCGGTAATAAATGTGACAATTGTTTGTAAAAAAGGAGATGAAGTACTTCAAAATTGGAATATTCACCATTAGGGGTAATACATAGATTTACAAGAAAAAGAACCTCTTCGCCTGTGGGTCTTATAAACAGCGCGCTGTGGTCAGCAATTGTAAATATTTAGCCGCATAAATAGCATAAATGCATAGGGGTTTTTTGACGTTTAATTTACTTTGGTTTTTGTGAGTTTTTATACGAAATACAAAAGCGCATTACAAATGTATCTTATCCATACAAACATACTTTTGAGTAGTTAAGAGTAATATATACATATGTACACATGTAGCAAAAGGGCATTCGGGCTATAAAATAAACAGCTTTGCCCTTGGCTTGATTTGTGCAAATATGCGAATGACAAGTTCAAAAAAGTCAACAAAATTTAATATCAACTTGCACTTTGGTTAACTTGTCTCTCGCAGCGTCAAATGAATGCGTGTATATCTCAACTTATGAATTCTGATCTGTAAATTGTCCCAGCAAAAACTTTTTTTTCGTTGTAAGCGAACTTGTCTTGAGGCGACTTGTATTGCGTTACTCCATTGATACAAAAATAAGTAGTTCCCGAAAAATCAAAGTTTTTGCTGGGGTAGACATACTTGCACACATGTGTACTCAATGAAGTTTTGTTTCATCTACTACTATTTGATTGCTAATTGGGCGTGTTTCATCTAAAATTGTATTCAAATATAATAATAGCCTTTTGTTATGCCAAATTAATAGATAATTATGCACCATCAGTCATTGCCCATTATTACTTTATAATAATAAATAGAGGTGTGAATTTCATTAAAATATAACTAATTGACACTTCAGAGTGATAAATCCATATTAAAGTTACTTCCTGTGTTGGTAGATGCCGAGGTTAAGGTCAGTGTAAATATTTTTTATAGGGGAGCTATTGATTGAAAATTGATGAAAAATTAGATATATCAGGGGATTTATTTAACTCTCATCGACCTAATC
Organism: Rhagoletis zephyria; assembly: GCF_001687245.7. NCBI lineage: Eukaryota > Metazoa > Arthropoda > Insecta > Diptera > Tephritidae > Rhagoletis > Rhagoletis zephyria. The sequence continues at coordinate 6,606 of NW_016173602.1, forward strand.
TTGCATAGTTTTAAAACAAAACCAACGGAGCTTACATTTCATTTTATTTATTTTCTACTTTATACTCTTGTCTGTATCATATTTTGCAATAGATATAGATAGCAATTAGTTTAATTTAAAAAAAGGCGTTGTTGCGTATGCAGTGCATATTTTTAGGCGCAATATTTAACTTCTTCTGGCGGGGCGAAATATATCTCTAGAGTCTTTCTAACTGTATGTCTTTGATATAATACCTACAACGAGGTTGATATCTAGACTAGGTTTGCCATAAATACATTTGCTATATTTATAGTAGAAATGGTGGTCTGAACACACAACATTACAAGTTGATAAAAGTGTTGTAAAAAAAAACTACAAAATTTTTTTGGTATGCGAAATATTAAAATAAATTAGGCAATCGTGAAAAATCACCAACTCTATCGAAAACCAGAAACCAAAATTCGAAGGAAATGAACATAAAAGTGTAAAAATTACATGAAATTAATTAATTTATTTTCAATAAAACTCTTGTTTAACATTTGTTATTACTTTTGTAAGTTGAGCGCATCGTATGTTTATATGTAGAACTTTTAATTAAATAAGCAAATTTTAACACAATTCAATTCTCATATAAAAATTTAGGAGCACCAATAATTTCTTCATGATCCAATGTCCGGATCTAAACCAAATTACGATACTATACTTGAGGTAACATCTTTCCGATAAAAAAAATGTTGAAATCGGTTCACGTTGTCCAAAGTTATGCGGTAGCATACATAAAAAGAGAAAAAAATATTCCGACGAATTGAGAACCTCCCCCTTGTTTTGAAGTCGGTTAAAAATGTTTGAGTTCTTTGTTAATTTAGTGCAATTTATGAAAGTTTAAAGCATAAATGTATTTTAAAGAGCGTATTATCTAAAGCGAATTTTTAGTATTTTCTGGTGATATATCTTCAGAAGTATAAAACTCCCCCCAAAATATATTCCTGGGTTAGCCACTGGTGGGTTATTAAGAGTTGGGAGTATGTAATGGGAATGCTCAGCAGTTCAATTAAAGGTAACACTGGACAGATTAAGTAAACACAAATATTTGCCTACTTATACACACACACACATACATATATGGCATAAATATGAAAAATTGCTTATGCGCAGAATCATACCATTCACGACGATAATAAAGGCGGGTGCTACAATGGCGCTGTACTAACCGTCATAGGTTGTAAAACTAATAAAATGCAAGAATTCGCGAACACGTTGTGGGCGCGTTTATATTAATCCCAAATGAGCACGCAAACTTTACTATTTCGAAAATTGTCCTACACGCACATTTTGCGCACAAAGTATTTTTCTATTAACCCCAATAAGTTAACCCATTTCTATGTAAAATGACAACATGAATTCACGTGCAACATGACATAATAACGCCGAAGAAGGATTACAAAGCAAGTAAATATGCAGAAAATTCGAATAAAATAAAGCTATGCTACAAAACAAATATCTTCTAATATATAAAAATCTCGTGTCACGGTGTTAGTGGTCGAACTCCTCCTAAACGGCTTGACCGATCATTATGAAATTTTTTGTGCATATATGGTAGGTATGAGAATCGGATGTAAAGTATATTTCATTCCGTAAGGTACAGGGAGCGTGGCACCTCCCATACAAACCAAATTTTTCATACTGCAAATCTCTGGAAGTGTTCATGGTACAGTACTCGAAAATGGTATGGAGATATACGAAAACAATCGCATATTCATGGAGAAAAATTGCGGTTATTGGAAAAGGGGGTGTGGCACCTCCCATACAACCCGAATTTTCCATACTGCATATCCCGGAAAATGTTCATGGAAGAGGACTCGAACATGGTATGGAGATATATGAAAG
>NW_016173602.1:10054-11755 GCF_001687245.7 Rhagoletis zephyria
TTTTTTTTTTCGCCAAAACTAGGGTTTAAGGTCGTTTGGTAAGTACTACATATATATAACGGGGTCAATGAGCTTTGGATATATCATACTTTAAGATCTGACTATAAATGCCGAATATATGACGAAAAGTGTATTACGGCGATCCATACTTTCGGGCAAAAATTTTTTTTTTCGAAATTGCTTTGCGAGCTATACGGCGAACCTTTTTTCTTGCACTGTCTAATGTACATTCATATGCTATAGTATAGTTACGGTGAACATATTCTTCAATAGACATACATAAAATGAAGGAAACGTTTTTTTTTTACATAAAAGTGCATTTGTTTAATTTGTACGTACTTACACAAAATAATAATAAGTATTTAATAAGCAAATAATTTAAATAAAATATTTACGAATAAGTAGACATCATTTAATTGCATTTTGGCCGCCTCAGAACAAAAAACAATCGTTTCTCTTTTTTTAAATTGCCAATTTGAACTGCTAAGTGAAGTAACATCCTTCTTAAACATTAAGATATAAGATTATAGATATAGCAATTATAATGGCATGAATATTTGACGCCCAGACACGATTTAAAGGACAGTTTAAGAAATAAAGGACCAAAAGCGTCCTTAATTTACAAAAAAATTTACACAAGGGTAAAATAAAGGACTGTCCTTTAAAATAAAGTACGGATGGTCACCGTGAGTATATGTAGTGCACGTGTACTTCTGTGCACGCGCTGCCAATAGTTAATGGAAAACTTTTTATACCACTTATAAATATACAAGCTAAGTATGAGAATGTTTGTACATACGCGTAATATCATTTGCACTTTTGCTCTTTAGAGGACTCAGGTGAAGGTGAAAATACAAAAAAAAAAAAACGAATTGCTTTACACATTTTTCAATTGTTTTGCATGTACTCGTATATGAAAGTTTTGATATTTCCCACGTGTGGGCTATTAATAATTCTAACTTCCTGTTGTTGCAGTGGAAAAATTCCACAAACGAAAACACATCAGCAACATAAATATAATAAATTGATTAATTTAATTTTGACTGATACAACCATATCTACGACTGATTTATTCATGTAGTACTGGTCTGGTGGTCCGAAAATTTTCCATGCTGAGTGTTGTGTTGAAAGAATCCACTAATGACGGTGATTTCCATAAGCTCCTTCCCCATACGCATTAGACACGCACACACTAATAAACAGTAATGAGCCTTCCACGCATAGGCTCAAAATTTCCATTAAGTTAACAAAGCTCCCTCTGGTTTACTTGCCCGTTTTCGTTGTTTTTCGACAGCAAAGTGAAAATTCTGCTAAATTTTACGACGTAAATCCGCATTTGACTCGTTAGTGAATAGCAAGAAAATTATCCGATGTTTATATGTTTTATTCTAGTATGAACTAATGTATTCGTGCATATTGCATTGTGGTTTATTGCAATTGGCAGCGTACGGATATTTTTTTGGCTTAACTTCATGTGGGGCATTGCACTGCCACAATATGCACTATGATTACGGTGACCATATTTATTTAATACGGGACAAAAAATAATTTTGAAAATTTTTTCCACACTGTTTTCCCTGAAACAGTATCCATATAGTAACATAAAAAATTTTTAGGATAATTTTCTCGAGATTTTTACCCCGTACAATTTGTAAAAAAAATTCGTTAAATTTTAGTATAATAAAGTGCAATTTTAAGTCG
>NW_016173603.1:0-11755 GCF_001687245.7 Rhagoletis zephyria
GAAGGGGCGGCATTTCAGTGGACAAACTTACATACAAACAGTTTTGCTACGAATAAAAAACAAAAAACAAAAAGGCAAACAATAATAACTTCATAACTCAGTTACATAAAAAATGACGCGCATTTAATAGACGAATCGATCAATCGCTCTTTTGATCGTGGTGGTGACCACCACATTTATTTCAATAGCAGCTACAGCAGCCGCTGTCCATTAACCTTTGAACGCGCGCAGTAAATCGCTGCCGATAGATATTGAAAATTAGTGGTATTTTGATTGTTTTCAAGCGCTGTATGTGTATTAGACTGGGTCCGTTTATATACGAAAAAAAAAACTATTCCATAATTTGAAATCTTACTTTGGTGATGTTTAAAATCTTAGAGCTAAAAATCGCCGAAATCTAGTTTTTTCATAACTTTTTTATTTACAAAAAGTTACTAAAATTTCCAACTTTAAAGCAACTAAAATTATTAGAATCAATATCGCACCCTGCTACATTCAATTTTACACACCAACAAATCTCTATACTCACAAAACTAAGGGATAGATACAGTAAAATGCGTTTTTAGGTTTTCTTCTTACGTCAGGATTTTTTTAATAACTTTGGTATTTTAAGGATAGGATTACTTTTATTTATTTATTTTTATTCAGTGCAATGCAGAATAATAATGTGGTTATAAAATAAAATTTAAAGTTCTGTGGAATTAAAAAAAGTAATAATTTTTTAAAGCATAACAACGAATAAGTATTGAAAATGTCCTTTTGATATTTCATCATTAGACTTCCTTCAAAATTTCCATTAGTTATTTTTGGACAAAATGTATGTCAAAGACTAACATATATGTACACTAGCACATCCTTGATTTTCATTCTTCAAACTTTGTCAGTTTGGGATAAAAAAATGAATTCAAATTAAAATTTCGATACGTATTCGTCCTTGCGCACCGATTTAGTTCTATTATATTCTACAGAATCTTCGCTTTTATTTGGTACCCATATTTTTGTTCTAAATTGCATTTAACTGTTTAAACAAACGCTTCGAATTAAACCGTATCCATTAAAGTTAAAAAAAAACAAAAAACGCAGTTTTACTGTACATATTTGTTCCCTAGTCGCGTGAGTATGTATATTGATTTTTTGTTGGTGTTATGTTTGGGTGAATTAGGTTAATATGAAGTGAGAAATGTGAGTCAGCGGATATTTTTATGACCCAAAAAAAAAAACTTCTTTTCGTGACCTAGTCTAATGTCGATGTCAATTTTTTCGACGCTATTTTGTCCATCATTTTTTTTATATTAGCTTTTCATTGAGTTTTTTCACGCGTTGTAGCGCTCTGTCAATTTCGTCTTTTAATTAAGAAAGCCGCCGAGAAAAAATTAGCCTTCAACGCATTCAAATTGATTTGGCAAAATTTATCTTGTCACAAGCACGGGTAAGAAGTAGCGTAAATATGTGCCGCTGCATATGCTTTTACCATACCTGCAGCACAAAGTACATTTCCACATACTTATTGTACATACATACATACATATGTATGTAGGCACACAAATACATACAATCGCACACACATTTTTTTTTCTTCAAATAATTGTCCACACTTCCACATGTGCGCAATTTTTCTTCATTCAATTTAAATGGCATTGCTATGCAGCCTTTCGCATTTTCCAATTGAATTTTCACTTTTCCGCCAAGCACTTGCTTGTTGTTGCCGGTCTTTGCTTGCTAGTGCAGCAGCTTTAACCTCGCTCACCTGACCTTTGCGACCAATACATCTTAAGTGATTCACGCTTCCAGCCAACTCATTGGTGCGCGCTGCTTTGCTTTTTCGCTTCGCTTTCCCACCATAGGCTCTCTGCGACTGTACGACTGTACGACTTGTTAAGCACATACATATGTTTTTTCAACGGACTTCTTTCATATGACTACTCGCACAACGATTTGGCCAAGCTTTTGACTTTGGCGTCACTTATTTCATTTTATCCAATGACAATTGTTGCACTTACACATGTACGCTTGCGTGCGTTTCTGCTTTTGGTCATAAATGCAAATGCAATGCGGCAATTAATCAAAGCACTTTTAGGCAATTGCCAAGCGGGCAACGAGCAAATAAAAAGGAAATGATAGGTAGACAAGTCTAATATGCAACATAGAGCAACAAATAAATGCACGTTTGAGTTTTTACAATGTAGCGACCATAAATAGGCAGTTTTGATGGTGTTTTTTTATTCTGCTTCTTCTTCTTCTTCTTCTTGTGCTGCATACGAGCGACCCATATGGGGCATACATACATATGTGTGTACTTAGCTATATTGTGCCGCTTTTTGCGAGGCTTTTTGTTGCAAAACCTTAACTGCTCGAATGAATGCTTAAATCTGCCGAATCCGCTGCTGTCGCTCTGTCATCGCAATTTCAGGTAATTTTTTCGTTATATATATATGTATGTACACTTATTTGCATTGCTGCTCTCGTATGCATAGAGTATACTATAATCTACAGTGGTTTTATTCTAAATTTATTGCGGAGTTACCACCAGATTTTTTCCTAAAGCTCTATCGTTGACAATGATTTTGGCTGAATGCTCGAGAATCTTCGGGACATAACAGTTATAAGTTTTATAGCAAAAACGTTGCTCCATATCACTTATTAGATGAGAAATATTTTTTATTTCGTCGATAAGAGTTATACGTTTACTTTTTACGTTGACTGATAACTGTTATGCAGGAGAAATATTTTTTCCGTTGCCGATAAGAGTTATTTCCCAACGTTTATTTTTTACGTTGCTGGATAAGAGTTATTTTACAACGTTTATTTTTTACGTTGTCAGATAAACGTTGTAAGATTAGGATATTGATGAAGACGGAGATGGAGAATAAGATAGAGATGATGAAATAAAAGTGAGAGAGCGAAATAACTATTATCATATAACGTAAAAATAAACGTCGGGCAAAAACTGTTATCAAGCAACGTAAAAAATAAACGTTTGGCAATAACCGTTATCGAGCAACGTAAAAAATAAACGTTGGGCAATAACCGTTATCGAGCAACGTAAAAAATAAACGTTGGGAAATAACTCTTATCAGCAACGAAAAAAATATTTCTCATCTATTAACTGTTATGAAACAACGTTTTCGTTAAATTTCAGAATTCAAGCAACGTTTTCAATTTATAAATTCGAGATAAGTTATATTTGGTCCCTGTTTTTTACTCTTCTCGTTTTTTATGAGTTTTGCGATTTTTCGGAACTGTTCATACATTTTTTTAAATTTTTCTGGGTAATTCGTGTTTATTTTTCGGGCGCTCTTGGGAAATTTGACGATTTTTTGGAATTATTCGGGTTTGCTTTGGATTTTTTCAAGGTTTTTCTGTGTCTTTTGGCAACTTTTCGCAATTTTTTCTGAATCTTTCGGAATTTTTTCGGTTAATCTTAAGTGTGCTTTTTATGCATACATAAAAATATGAACAATTTTAAAAAATTTTTTTCTTTCCCCACACACTGTGCTTTGCGTTGAAAGCACCACCAAAAACACTTTGTGCTTTGCAGTCTCGCACACACTTAACAGCCACAGCTTATGAAGCTTTTGTGAAATAATCGATTTGTGGACACCGAAAGAATTCGACGAAAAATTGCATCAATAAATGGAAGAAAAAGTGTTAAGAAATCCGTGTGGGCTTTGACAGCGCAAATATTGTGACTAAGCAAAAATAATGAAGTCATTGGTGATGGGCACCAGCATCTCAGCACCGCAACAGCAAACAATAGCTAGCAACAACTGCAAAAGCATAGACAAACAGGAAGCAGCGCATTTTCTTTAGCTTCCTTTTTAGTTCCCTTTTTCAGTTTGCGCAATTTCTATGCGTTCGAATGTTCAAAAGTGGAGTTGTACAATGGCCATATCGTGCCGGCTGTGCCATCGTCATTATGGTTTCAAATTACTCGCACGAGCAAATAGCAATAATAAAAGTATCTAGTTATGTGTTGCGCGTACTTATGGCGTGAGAGTTGAAAATATCTCCTTTATTTGCACTTTGCCAGCGTCAATTTTAGCTGTCCATTCATGGCTGGCTAACAACCAACGCGCCGCTGTCCATCCATTGCGAGGTATTTAGTATGACCTCCAACTGCGTGCCGTGACGTTTCTGCTGCCGCAGGCATGCTCCTTTGTAGGCCTTGCAGGCTGCTTTAAGCGCGTACTAACTGGCTGGCTGACAGTTTGTTTGTTGCGTGTTGCTTTTTTTTTTTGTTTTCTTCTTTGTCTTTTTTAGTGAATCATCAGAGTCAGTCTGTCAGCTCGTCAGTAGAATAGCTGTCACTCAGCTCAGCTGCGCGTGCATTTATTTGTTTGTTCACCCACCAACTATCCAGCCATTAATCCAAGCAGCTGTCTAGCAGTCCACCCGTATACTCAGCATCGGTCTCAGCCGCAGCCAACCAATCATTCATCCAAATGGCTTCAGCCTCGCATCCAAAATAAGCATTCATCGGAATACTCAGCTATTCAAATATGTAGCCATCCATTTGTTGCATTCAACCGCCTGCCGCTTCCTTCCTGTAATTCACCCATTGCTTGCTTCCTGCAGCCGCCTGCTTGGTCGTGCGCTCATTCACGCTGACCACATCCATTCTATGCGCTATTTGTCAGATTTGCAACAAGTCATGCTTTATGTGTCCTGCAGCGTCCAGCGTGACGTACCGTCTTCAGCTGCTTTGTTGATTTTATGCGCGTTTTTTGTGTTTTTTTTATTATTTTTTCTCTGCTTCTTCCTTTTTCCGCTAATTCCTTACAACTAACTGTCTGCTTTTAACGCCACGATGCGACGCACAGATTTGTTGATTTTCACGGTTTTGACAAGCGCAGCGCTGAATGCCGCCGCGTCGCGCGCCTTGGCCATTTATTTTTTATTGTAATTTCTTTGTGTGAGAAAAATCAAATTAGCATTTATGACCTGTGAGAAAATTGAATTTCTCAGCTTTATAACCGCCATTCAACTTTAAATTGATTTCTGTGTGGCAAACAATGAGTTTTTATTTTTCTGGAATCTAAATTTTTTCCCTCGAAAATTTATTACGTCTATTGGTTTGCAATAAATTCAGAAATTTCCAGCCGCACAGCGTTTAATCACAATGCGCAATTGTATAAGCATTCAATAAAGCCACTTGGTGGCGTCATCGATCGGCTTGCGGTCGTTCGGATTACGTATACGCCCCAGCAGCCCACTAGCGGCTGAACTTGAGGTAATCGAATAAGCTGCGCATTTCTTTATTATTAGCGCAATCGCAACTTGTTTCTTTTGTTTCAGGCCTTTTCTTGTTATTGTTGTTGTCTACATTTAAATTGCAATTTGTCTAGGCCTTAGTTGGCGCGGCGCGCTAAATCGAAAAGCAACGAAGAAATAAATTAAATTTATTTGTATGAAGATGTCAAAATGGACTCCCATGAGCAGAAAAGCGCAACAACAATAGATGGTAAGCGCATGCGCCACACAACACAACGCAACACCTACACTGAGTGGTTAACAATAAGCTGCATGGCGGCTTATAAAACAAAGAAAATTGCAGAAAAGGCAGCAACACAAGCTTGTAGCTAAAACAACATACATACATAGTAAGTGGAGGAAGGAGTAGCGGAAAAGGAAGAAGAAGAAGAAAACAAAACAGCTGCATTGCTGGCTTGCAACACTTGCGCGCGCGCCATGCTGCAATTGTTTTGCTGAACGTTTTGTCGTAAGGCGCTAGCGGCTATTTGGCTTCTTCTGCTGTCGCTTCTTTTCATCACCACAACCAGCGCGCCTCGCGCTGCAGCAGCAATTTGTGCCATATTTTTTTCCTCATCTGCCGCACTTCTTTCCACTGAAGTAGAGCGCTTTGGCGTTTACGACGCCATCTCCATCCGCATCATCAGCGCAGTGGGAGATTTTTGTCTTAAACGCGCCGCCTTCACTCTACTACACTTCGATTCTTATTGCCATGCTCTTTGTTGGTTACAATCTGCTATTCAGCTGACCGGTTAACCAACCGCCTTCGATTGTTATTCTACGCCTTGCTGCTGCTGTTCTTGTTGTTGCAGCACATCCTTGTTGGTGTGTACGATGCCTTGTAACAGTTGGCGCTTTTTGATGCCCAGCGGCGTTAAGGAACAGGCATTGTTCTTTTTTGTGTAGCTTCACAATTTAACTACTTTTATTATATTTTATTATATGTATGTATGCATGGGTATGTGTGTGTGATTGTATTGCGGTAGGTCGCAGCGACCTACTGCTGTGCAGAGAGCTTCACAAAAATAATTCAGTTGTACTTTGCACGCTTGTATGCTTGACTTGTAAGTTAAAGCGCCTGGAGGAGGAGTATATCAAAGTATTGCATACTTACTTATAAATATATGCAGGTACAGTATGGTGTAAAATTTTGTTAATAGCTTAAGAGCTGGCGATATGGATACTCTTAAGGCAGTCAAAAATATTTGCAAAGGATTTTATTCTCACCATTCTCGGTCTTATTATAAGGTAGTCATTTCGAATGAGAGACTATCGTTGTTATTTTTTCTCAGTATTTCACTGTCTTATTTGTGCCCCATACTGTATGCAATTTTATTGATGAACTCATTATCTGCACTCAATTGCAATCAGTAGCTACACAATGCGAATTGGCGATGGAAAATATTTAGCGAACTGTTGCAACTGTTTCTAACCATATAACAGCAATTTTTGTGGCTAATTTGTTAGTTAATTGCGCTGTGACAGTAATTTATTTTCATTAATAGCAATTTGTGTGGCATGCGGCTGCACCATAATTATTACAGCGAATTTTTTTGTGTGACAATTAGTTGAGTTGATGTAAAAGTATACAATAACTGCCAATTGCAAGTAGATTATAAAAAAAAAAATAAACACACCAATTAAACGTTTCTAAAAACCTTTCCATAAACCGATTTAAAATTCAGTTATTTATTAGATATTGAAAAACTTATTATAAGCACCACTAAAAAAAATAAATTCGAATAACAACTATTATGTGCATTTTTGTTGTATTTATTTAGCTTTAATTTCAGCAGCATTTAGCTTTCATGGCAGCAATCAGCCAAGCAAGTGGGTGCTTAAAGTAAACATTTGTAATGCTAAATGTATATATAAATGAAAATTTCCATGTAATTGTCATGCCATTTCTATGAACCACACTTCAAAATATTTCCAAGCGATTTTGCAAACTAAGCGTTTAGGCACTCAGAAGCGGATGTGGCTTGCCTGAGCTACTGATTGGATAAATTATTTTTTAATTGTGCCCTTATTAAATTCTTCTTCCCTAATATATGGTAAGCGAATGCTGATGCAGTAGACCCTTCGGAATTATTTGGATTTTATATTATTTTTATTTTTTTTATATTTCATTTCCGGATATAGGTTTCAGAGAAAACTGTAAAAAGTCGGTCCCTGTTTCGGCCAAAAAATTTTTTTTTTGAAATGAACTTACTGTATTGCTTTACACATATTGGGGAATTATCACAGTCGAAATAGAGTCGGTTATAAAGTTAGTTGCTGCTATCTTTCTAAGTTAGAAATTCTAACTAAATCCTGAAGTAATAGACTAACACTGAATAGGTTACACTGAACAACTGATTCTGAGAGAATATGCGCTTTATGCGGAGTATAAGTATACCCTTGTTTCACATGCGCTGCTTGTCTATGCCCTGCACTGCAATGTAAACAGTGATCTACATGAAGTGGTCAGCATCATAAAATGAATCAAAAATAAGTACTGCAATAACTTAGTGTTCAATTTTAAATTTTAATACGCTTTCTCTCTATTTCACAATCTCCGCTTTGTTGTGTCTCATTTCAAATAATTATCCATTATATATTTGATTTATATTGCTTTTCTATTTATTATTATTTGTTTGCAAAAACAGTTGCTCATTTAATTAGTTTCAGTTAATGCTGTGTAAGCGATTTCAATTTACGTTTTGTGTCAGCAATTTTGAATAATTATCAGTAAGTCACGTACGAGGCACAAGCGCTCGAATAAACACAACTAGATATACTCATACATATGTATGTTTGTATATCGTTTAATTGCACATTTCAAAATATCAGTATCAGACTGACTTAAAGTGCATATACAGATGTATAGGTATGTATCTATATATTAAGCTGACCAACCGTCCTCCTTTAAGGAGGATTGTCCTCCTCAAAAATTGTGTCCTTCTTTGTCCTCTTTCTGAAGAAAAATATCATCCTTGTCCTCCTTTTTCAAGTTTTGGGAACCGAATTTCCGCCAGTCAAAAGATGTCATGTGAAAACAAACACGATGATAGTGAAATCTCAATGTTAGCCCTATTTAAGAAAACTGTTTGATTTTATCGAAATTTTGTTTGTTTTTCGCAATTGCTTAACACAAATGAGAACAGATTTTACGTTTTACTTTAAAACTTACCACTATTTTAAGAAGTGTAATGGAGCCAGTGCTGCCAACTACATATTTTCGAGTAAAAAATCCAGACTTTTATAAAAACCCGCTGGAAAATAATTAAATTCAAAGCAAAGCAAAAGCGGAAAAATAAATAGGTTTATATTAATATAATTTTGATCAAATTCATTTGAAACACTAGTTGAAATCAAAATTGATAATTAAATAATGCAGCTACGATCGAAGTTCATCAGAAATGCAAAATAAGAACGAAAGTTTAATACACTTAACTATATATAAGTAAAATAACAAATAACGTTGATTTTTGAAATTTTTTACGGTGTCACTCATTTTCTTACATACAAAGTATGTTCGATTTTTTTTTTTTGTGTGGAAGAAAATGTACACCACTGTCAACAAAAAAAAAAAAAAAATTGCCAAAAATCAACGGTATATGTTTCTGTTTTATAATTATGAAAAGCGGTTTACTATTAACTTGTTTGACTTGTGGTTAGAGCAACTTTGAATTGTTTTTGCTTTTTTTTACACAATGTTATTTATGTGTTAAAATAAATATAAAACACACTTTTGTTTTTTTACATGTGAAGAATTTGTCTTCTTGGTATGCTAAACAATTCTGGTCACCTTAGTATTTATATATATATATATATATTTTTTGCAGAAGCTTGTATACATTTTACTTAAAGGGCGACTTCGAACAATAAAAATATTTAGTTTACCGTCCTTTTTTGTTATCTATGCATGTACATATGTACATATGTACATATGTATGTATGTAAATATGTTTGCAAACAATTTTTTTATTGTTTTTAATATTTCTGAAATGCTATTTTCGAAAAGAAAAAAAATTGTTAAGCACATCTTCTAAAAAACATAAAAGCTAAAGAATTTATATTGGCATAAATCAGTATCGTAACTCGTATCCATTTAACCATTACTTATTCTGATCAGGTTTTGTGCTAACTCTGTGCCAAGACAACTTAATGGCGTCTAGACGGAAAAATGCTAAGTATAACGGAAGAGGGCGCCAGGTTTCAATAAAGAAATATATACTGTATATATCTGTATGCACTTATATACCCAGTAGAACTTGGGAGCATCGTATGATTGCTCGGTGAGTACTCCCTTGGGAGTATACGAACACTCCCCATTGCTCCCTATGCTTCTGTGTATAAGCATGTAATTTTGTATACTCCCTTTAACATTGGATGTCCTAGGAGGGGGAGTAATCNTATGATTTCCTGGTTGTCAAGGATGCTTGCCTGGTCAGGAATCCACCAAGCGGGGAAATTGTGAAGGTGACTTTGCTTATCTGACATCTTTGTCACCCATGCGATGTTTAAACCCGGGGATCACACTTAAATGCAAACACTAATTTGTGCAATCTGAAAAGTATTTAACGGTATATTTGTAAGTAATACCATGCTTAAAATATTTAAACAAAAGTTGAGGTACATACCAACGGACTTTTATTAAACTCTGTGTGCTATCCAAATTAGATTATTGTGTCCTCCTTATGCGCCTATAAGAAATATTTTCTGTTGGTTTTTTTTTCTATGATAAATTTTTTCGAAACACACAAAATTTCTTTTGAACGAGGTGCGTATTGCTCTCCTATCAATCAAAAAGAAGACTCTTGGATTTCTCGCTTAGGAGACATCACTTTTTAATCCTAAACGAGTAATAACGGAGGACAAAACCGACAAATCTCGCTTATTGCTCCCAAATCATGCATCAGGGAGCATTCTTTAATTGCTCGCTTAGGAGATCTCTCATTACGCTCCTAAGCGAGCAATACAGGAGTACAAAACCGAGAAATCTCGTTTATTGCTCAGAAATCAGGTTAAGGGGAGTACTCTTTTATTCCTCACATAGGGAGATCTCCCTTCAGGTTCTAGTGGGTACTTAAATGAATAGTAATACATACATATATGTATGTATATGTATGTTATCGAAGATTTAAATTAATAAAATGATATATTTATTCATATGTATGTATATAGTCCTGTATATTTTGCATCAGCTTAAAAAAAAAATTGCATATACCTGCTCGTTAACACAGACTATAAATTTTATATGCGAAATATTGTTTGAAAATCGGGACATATAAGTGTCCCGAATTTTCACTTTTGGCAAGTGGGGCAGCTGCCCTCTCCTAGACTCAAAAAATTTTACGTTTTATTCTTTTTATTTATTGGCGCTGTAACCGCCTAAGCAATTTTGGTCGAGTCCAAAAGAGCACGCCAGTTGTGTCTCTTCTGTGCCAACTCGCGGTTTTTGATGCCGATGATACCGATGATGTCGATGTCATCGGCATAAACCAGCAAATGCACGCTCTTGTAGTAAATTGTTGCGGGGCGGTTCAGTTTGGCAGCGCTTATTATCTTCTCCAACATCAGATTAAAGAAGTCACATGAAAGGGAGTCGCCGTTTTGTGGCAAACGGCTCGGAGAGGTCTTTCCCAATTCTGACGGAGCTGGTGGTATTGATCAATGTCATTTTACCGAGAAGCCGTATCAGTTTGGCGTCGATGCTAAATTCAGACATAGCGGCGTATAGGCAACTGCTTTTAGTGCCGTAGAGAGCGGCTTTAAAGTCGACATATAGGTGGTGGGTGTCGATTCTTTTCTCGCGGGTCTTTTCCAAGATTTGTCGTATTATGAATCTATGGTGGATTTGCCAGGTCTAAAGCCACACTGATAAGGTCCAATCAGTTCATTGACGGTGGGCTTCAGTCTTTCACACAATACCGCTCAATAAGACCTCGTAACCTATGCATAGATGGCTGATCCCGCGGTAGCTGGCGCGAATGGCGGGGTCGCCTTTCTTGCAGATTGGGCGGAGGACACTTAAATTCCAGTCGTCGGGCATGCGTTCATCTGACCATATTCTGCATAAGAATTGATGCATGCACATTACCAACTCCTCGCCGCCGTACTTGAATAGCTCAGCTGGCAGGCTGTCAGATCCAGCAGCTTTGTTGTTTTTCAGCCGCGTTATTGCTATTCGTACCTCGTCATGGTCAGGCGAAGGAACATTGAGTCTGTCATCGTCGACTGGGGGCTAGGGTTCTGCTTCTCCACAACTTTCCGTGCTGCTACCAATCAGTAGCGTGGAAAAGTGTTCCCTCCATAATTTAAGTACGTTCTGAACATCGGTAACTAGGTCGCCATTGTTGTTCTTGCAGGAGTACGCCCTGGTCTTGAAACCTTTCGTAAGTCACCTAACTCTTTGGTGAAATTTTCGGTATTCTTCCTGTCGGCTAGCATTTCAAGCTCCTCGCACTCACATATTCCGGCCTCTCTCTTCTTATTGCGGCAAATACGTCTCGCTTCCCTC
>NW_016173604.1:0-10659 GCF_001687245.7 Rhagoletis zephyria
TATCGCCCGATCACTCTCCTTTCCCCGGTAGCGAAGACACTTGAGGCCCTGCTGCTCCCGTACTTCACGAACCACCTGACCCCAGCGAAGCATCAACATGGGTTCCGTAAAGTGCATAGTACAACAACAGCACTTAACGCCATAAACACTCAGATAACTCGTGGCCTAAACCCTGTGAGAGAACTATTCTAGTAGCGTTGGACCTGTCCAAGGCGTTCGACACTGTCAGTCATTCAACGCTACTAGAAGATATAGAGGCCTCCTCACTCCCACAGGGACTCAAACGGTGGTCGGCGAATTACCTGAGTGGTCGACACTCGTCAGTAATCTTCAGAGACAAAACCAGCAAGCCACGTAAAATTAAACAGGGGGTACCACAGGGTGGTGTCCTGTCCCCGCTACTGTTTAATTATTACATATCAAAGCTTCCTCAGCCACCAGAGGGTGTTAATATAGTCTCATATGCTGACGATTGTTCGATCATGGCGTCTGGGAATGGAATTGATGACTTGTGCTCAAAAGTAAACGGTTACCTCTCCGAACTTTCTCGCTTCTTCACTGCAAGTAGCCTAGCCCTATCCCCTGCGAAATCCTCGGCAACCCTTTTCACCACCTGGACGAAGGAGGTCAGACTGCCTCTGGGTATTCACGTCGATGACGTAACAATACCGACGGTGAATAACCCGAAAATCCTCGGAGTTACCTTCGACAGTCTGCTCTCCTTCTCGGCGCATACAACCGCAATTGTCAACAAAGTACAGAGCCGCAACAATGTCCTCAAGTCGCTGGCCGGCAGCACTTGGGGCAAAGATAAAGAAACGTTGTTGGCAACATACAAGGCAATTGGCCGGCCGGTTCTGAACTACGCAGCGCCCGTATGGTCGCCGGGGACTAGCAGGACGCAGTGGATGAAGCTGCAGAACTGGCAAAACACGGCATTACGTACCGCGACAGGATGCCTCCTGATGACGCCTCTACATCACCTTCATGACGAGGCCCAGATGCTCCCGGTAAAGGAGTATAACTTAATGCTTTGCAAGCAGTTCCTCGCTGGGAGCTACAGACGTGACCATCCCAGCGGGCAACTGCTCGCGGAAGAGCTCTCGCCACGGTACGTCAGGAGGCATCTTTACGAACTGACAGACGAAGTCCAGAGGTATATTCAACAACGTCTGGACCCGACAACCTACCGACAGGCCCTCAACGGCATTCACATTGAATCAGTCTCAAGTTATGTAGACTCCCGCCCTGTGAATGCCGTTCTAGGCACACAACCACCGGACGTGGACGGGACAGAACTTTGTCTGCCTCGGGAGACCCGCACAACAATAGCCCAACTTCGCTCTGGCTATTGCAGCAGGCTCAACAGCTACCTGAGCAGAATCAACGAGGATGTGCCCAACCAATGCCCGGCATGTGGAGAGTCGCCACATGACTCCCGGCACCTCTTCACATGCCCTGAGAATCCCACTCAGCTAACGCCCCTGTCCCTATGGACAGCCCCTGTGGAAGTCGCACACTTCCTGGGCCTCCCCTTAGCTGAAATAGACGACAACGATGATGGATGAACCGTCCCGAACGGGGCTTAGTAGCCGCTACAACAACAACAACAACAACAACAGAGGGAAAATGAAATTCATGTAGAATCGAATTCAGCAGCTAAAGAAAATGCCTATATTTTAAACATTTTAAAAACCCAATTTAGTTGAGCCTTTCAGTATCAGAATTAGTTTCACGCATAAAANGAGTAACTGGAATTATGATTAACCAAAATTTTGAGTAATCAATTAATCGCACAGCCCGAATAAAAATACATTTTTAACAATCCACATTTTTATGTACTTATAAATAATCTGCATACATAAAAATAGTAACACTAAAATGAAAACATCAAGCTTTCTTCCGCTTCTTCTGCGCTGGTAAACCACTGTCAAACTCGGACGTAGTGAGGGCTCGAGACACTGGTAGCATTTTTACCAGTTTATTGCTCTGTGGGCGATTGCTATCGCGTACTTCATTGGTCACTGTGGTAGTAAAGCGACGCTTTTTGGCACGTTTCTCCGTTTTAATTTTTTCGGGATCTCTAAAGGTGAAATAAGAAAATAGTAGTAAAAAGCAACACAAACATTATTTTTACATAAGACTACGTAGGTATCCTCGTCATCAATGCAAAAGGCCCTATTTGACGCATTTCCGGAAATGCGTTTTCCTGTAATATTCCAGAGTCACTAAGGGCCAGTTGTTCAATGTGTGATTAGCACTAATCGGAGGTAGAAGCTCCGGTTAAATACAAAAACTGCTTTATCCACAACATGCATGAAGTCGAAAACGTCGATAATAATATTTAACCGGGAAGTAGTGATAACCAGACATTGAAAAACTGGCCCTTAAAATGATAAAATGAAACATTAAAATTTGCACTAAATTTATTATACCCGAGCGCACTTGTGCACAAGGGTATTATAACTTTGTTCACATAACGGTTATTTGTAACAGACAAAACGAATCGAGATAGATATAGACAAATGTATACATAAATGATCAGAATGAAAAGAGAATTCGATTTAGCGATGACTGTCTGTCCGTCCGTCTGTGCACACGATAACTCGAGCAAAAATTTAGATATTTTAACGAAACTTTGTACGTGCACTTCTTTCGGACGTAGGACGGATGGTATTGAAAATGGGCACAATCGGACAATAACCACGCCTACCTCCCATATAACGGTAATTTTAACAAATACAAAATCTTCGATATTTTAGTTACTACCGAAGATTATTTACTCAAAATTGATATTTACAATAATTTTTAGACGAAAAATAAGGATATTATAAATTTTTAAATATATTATATATATTATATTAAATATTAAAGCTAATTTATTCAAAATTGATGCTTGCGACAATTCTTTACCAAGAAATACGTTTATGATACAATTTTGTAGAATGGGCGTGGCACCGCCCACTTATGATCACATATATGTATCTCGGTAACCGTTCTACCAATTTGTACCAAACTCAATATGGGTATTGTGCTTGCCACATAAAACGCTGAAAATTATTTTGAAATCGGACTAAAATTGAGGCCCTCTTCATATAACGATAAATTTCAGAAATGCTTGAAACTCCAATATTTCGAATTTAAGGACGCTAATTTACTCAAAATTGGTACACCCCGGTTTACCATGTAGCTTTCGGAAAAGTGAAAATCATATACATATTTACTACTTGCGCCGAGTATTTAATATTCGGCGCCGCCCGAACTTTGATTTTCTTACTTGTTTTTATTTTTTATATGGTCCCTATGTGTATTTTAAAAAATACGAGATATAATACCATCTTTTAAACAGCCCTACACCTAACAATTTTCTATGAGTTTTTTCGTTCTTTAAAATTAAAAAGTTGTCAAACAGGGCCTTTTGAATTGTTGATGACTATATGCAGTTACAAGCTGTCTTTAGGTAAAAAAGACAAAAGATTAAACATTCTTCTCTTGAAAGTAATTTTAAAGGTCTGATGGCCGCTATTGTATGGTGGTAAGCAGTTCGCGCTTACACTCCGCAGTGCCTGGGTTCAAGCCCTGGTCAAAGCAGCATCGCAAAAAATATAGAAAAAAGGCTTTTTCTTTACAGCGGTCGCTCTTCGGCAGGCAC
This sequence comes from Rhagoletis zephyria, assembly GCF_001687245.7. Lineage (NCBI taxonomy): Eukaryota > Metazoa > Arthropoda > Insecta > Diptera > Tephritidae > Rhagoletis > Rhagoletis zephyria. The sequence continues at coordinate 3,653 of NW_016173604.1, forward strand.
GGCAGGCAATGGCAAACCACCGAGTGTATTTCTGTCATGAAAAACAGCTTCTCATAAAAATACAATCGCCGTTCGGAGTCGGCGTAAAACTGTAGCTCCTCCCATTTGTGTGACAACATCAAGGCGCATGCCGCAAATCGGAGGAGAAGCTCAGCCAAACCCTAACATACATATGTTTAAGCGCCAATCTATTATTATAAAACGACCTTCAAAAGAAAAATCACTATTTTATAATCTTTTGCCTTAAGAATGAAGTTACAAAACTTTTAAATACATTTTTTTGTTTTTGTGACCATGGAAATGCATTTCCCGATGCAAGAACAGCAAAAATATCTCAGGAAAGAATTTAGATTTTCAATATTCCGGTGGCATTTAAAACCCCAAGAACACTGAGTGATTTATAATATTGGGGGAAAAATTCCGAAAGAAAATTCGCCTTGGTATCGCGTTTCGATACCAGTATTGTTTTTCGATACCTATTTACTTAGTACTTGGTTCAACAGTATCGATACCAAAATTACTTGGTATCGGGCGAAAAGTATCGAGTATGTACTTGTATTTACTCCTATCGTTTCATCTCTAGTATCTGGCGCTAGCCTCCAACAGAGGGAAGAACAGCGTCAGGGATTTTATACTTTCAAGTGAATAAGACCATTTCTGTCTTACTTGGATAGACGATTTTCGATTTAATTTTCTAACAGCAATTTTACGAAAGGAATTTAAGTGAAAAATGATTTTAATTTTTTGAATTGACAGAAAATAAAAAATCATTTTCCATTTAAATCGCTGGTGAAAACGGCTGAAAGTGTTTTAAGGATGAAAAATTTAAAAATAGGCCCAAAAAAATCAGCGAGGCCAGTAACTGAAATTTTTTCGAAATCCTTGTCTTTTGTTTATATTTAAGCCATAACTGAATATTAAATTTGCAGGTTAGATCTTACTACTTTTTTCCTTACCTCTCTGTGTATGTCAAACGATTTGTAGGCGGCGGAGGCTTAGGTTCCGTATGTTTCTTAGTAAATGTTTTGGGTTGATCCTTCAGGCCAAAGCTTTTCGCAAAATGTCCCATATGTGCGTTTTTGATATTAAATATTGGTTTTAATTCCTTTGGGAAAGTTGAATACGATTTGGTCCAAGACACAAAAGCTGATAGTGAGTAAATTTCAATAAAATGAAAAAATTTATTACATAGTTGTTTTTAAATTCAAATACCAAGTGATACTTTTTTAACATAATCTATGGAAGATGTAAATATTGGGTAAGACGAGTAGTAACTAATAAGCGCCATTTTCTCGACTTCTTCTTAGGCCCGTTTTCACCATCTCTGGGTAACAGTAATCCCCAGTTAAACATCTTTACCGACATTGCTGGCTCCATGCATATAACATTGTGTTGGTAACGTCGGTAACGATGCTAAACTAGGGATTAGTACTAATAACACGTGTTAACCAGAGGGCCGTTTACACCAACTCTGGTTAAGGACCGGTTGCTCAAAGCCTGGTTAAACATCGTTATCGACGTTACGATACCGTGTTCCATGCATGGAGTCGAAAACGTCGGTAACGATGTTAACCGATAATTAGTGTCGACCAGGTTTTGAGCAAGCGGCCCTAATCGGAGGTAGAAGCTCTGGTTAAATACAACGACTGCTTTATAATGATGTTTAACCGGCAAGTAGTGATAACCAGCCCTAAAGGCTCTGTTATGCATACTTGGCAGTGCATGCACTACTTTACCATTTTTACGTAGAAATCAAAAACCAACAGACTTCTGCGTACATATGTAATGCTGTGCGTTGGGTAACCGCTTACACGCGAAGCTCATTTAGGGCCGTTTTCAACGTCTCTGGTTAACACTAATCCCCAGGATAAACATTGTTACCGACGTTACCGACCCAATGTTAAGGACCGGTTGTTCAATGTCTGGTTATCACTACCACTACACTATCGACGATTTCGACATCATGCATGTAACATGTGATCGATAAAGCAGTAGTTGTGCTTAACCGGAGCTTCTACCTCCGATTTGTGCTAATCAGACATTGAACAACCGGCCCTATATGAATGGACTCAGTACAGTCGGTAACGATGTTTAACTAGGGATTAGTGTTAACCAAGCCCTTAAGAGATTCCTTATGTAACAACTCTCAAGCAATGTCAAGTATGCATAACAGAGCCTTTAACTGTAGGTTAAACATCGTTATACACGTGTTCGGTTCCATAATGGATTTCGCCGACCTTAACAGGGTTAGATCGCCGAAACAACAGCCCTGGTCGGCTAAAACCCGAGTCATTCAGGTACGTAGAACCACCCCTGTGAGAGAACTATTCTAGTAGCGTTGGACCTGACCAAGGCGTTCGACACTGTCAGTCATTCAACGCTGCTAGAAGACATAGAGGCCTCCTCACTCCCACAGGGACTTGAACGGTGGTCGGCGAATTACCTGAGTGGTCGACACTCGTCAGTAATTTTTAGGGACAAAACCAGCAAACTAAACAAAATTAAACAGGAGTTTGTTGTTGTTGTTGTAGCGGCTACAACAACCCCGCCCAGATCGGATGATATCTCAGTCGTTGTCGTCAAGTTCCACTAGGGTCGGTCCACAGGGACAAAGGCGTTAGGGTTGGCGGGTTTTCCGGGTATACGAAGAGATGTTTCAAATCATGGGGTGTCTCTCCGCATGCCATACACTCATTTGGCACATCTTCGTTAAGTCTGTTCAGGTATAAGATTAACCTGCTGCAGTAGCAAGAAGTTGGGCTATTGGTGGTTGAGGGAGCTTTAAACAGTAGCGGGGAAAGGACACCACCCTGTGGAACCCCCTGTTTTATTTTTCTAAGTTTGCTCGATTTGTCTCTAAACATTACCGACGAGTGTCGACCACTCAGATAATTCGCCGAGAGGAAACCTCTATATCTTCTAGTAGCGTGGAATGGCTGACAGTGTCAAAAGCCTTTGACAGTTCCAACGCTACCAGAATAGTTCTCTCATAGGGACGGTTGCGGTTAGGGCCATATGTTATCTGAGTGTTTATGGCGTTAGGTGCTGTTGTTGTACTGTGCACTTTATGGAAACCATGCTGATGCTTCGCTCGGTTTAGGTAGCTCGTGAAATACGGGAGTAGCAAGGCCTCTAGTATCATCGCTACCGGGGGATGGAGTGTTATCGGCCGATAAGAATCTCCTTTGTTGGGTGGTTTCGCCGGTTTAAGCAGCGACACCTTCCAGATGTCTGGGATGATGAGAGTGGCCATTAATAATGTTGAGGACCTCCGTTAGGTACGCTACTCCCGCAGGACCAAGATTTTTCAGCATCAGAATGCATATATATAATGCAGCGCCGTGTGGTCGCTTGGGACTAGCAGGACGCAGTGGATGAAGCTACAGACTTGCCAGAATGCGGCACTACGGACAACGACCGGATGCCTCCTGATAACGCCCCAACACCAACTACACGACGAGGCCCAGGTACTCCCAGTCAAGGAGCATAACACAATGCTCTGCAAGCAGTTTCATGTGGGGAGCCACAGACGTGGTCATCCTAGCAAACAGCTGCTTGCAGAAGAGCATTCGCCAAGGCACGTCAGGAGGCATCTCTACCAACTGACGGGTCTACCACGACAGTCGGGTCTACGTAACCGGAACGACCCAGATTTATATCTGGTCAAGGACTGTCACTCGCGCAACACTCCCCAAAATCTCTTTGGGGAATTTGTATGCTGTTACAACAACCACAAGCAACTGACGGGCGAAGTCCAGAGGTTCATTAAACAACCTCTGGACCCGTCAGCCTGCCGACAGGCGCTGAACGGCATTCACAGGGAATCAGTCTCGAGTTATGTAGACTCCCGCCCTGTGAAAACCGTTCTAGGCACACAGCCAATTGACGTGGACGGTACAGAACTTATTCTGCCTCGGCAGACCCGCACCACAATAGCCCAACTTCGCTCCTCGGCTCCCTTCACATGCCCTGAGAATCCCACCCTGCTGACGCCCCCGTCCTTATGGACAGACCTTGTTGAAGTCGCACACTTCCTGGGTCTCCCCTTACTGAAACAGACCACAACGCTGACGGATGAACCGACCCGAGCGGGACTTGGTAGCCGCTACAACAACATCAACAACTCGGTAAACAGTTTTATTTTAGAGCTTTGTTGAAAAATGTTCAAAATTTTCCATTCCCATGTAAATATTCGCGACAGTAAAGTTACTACTTTCTTCTTAACAGACACAACAGCTACGCAAAAATAAATAATCGTTTTACCTTTACACGCATTTTTATGCAGTTCCTTATCATCAGCTATTAGTTCCTGAATTTTGTGCTGAAGGTTTGATGCCGCCTCTTGTACTGTCGTCGCATCATCGTCCTTTTCATTAAGAGTTTTTAAATAAATCTCCATGTCGACTTGTGATATTCTGTAATACATATTTATACTTTCAGAAAAAAGGAGCAATTATAATGCATTGAATTGTGACAAACCTGATACGATGATCCTCTAGGAAACGTACAAGCTGTGCTTCAGAGGGTGTGAGGAGCAAAAGCGCTTGCCCACTTTGACCAGCACGTGCAGTGCGTCCCACTCTATGCACGAAATCGGCAATATTCTGGGGCGGTGAATATTGAACGACAAGCTCCACTTTGGGGACATCCACACCACGTCCTGCCACATCCTGAAATTATTCCATGTAGTTATTTAAGTTATTATTTTTTTTATTAAAAAAAAGCAGATCTCAAATTTCTTCACCGTTGTCAACAGTACACCCGACTTGCATTCGCGGAAACCGTTGAACACACCTTGACGTTCAGTCTGCGACATGGAACCATGTAATCTAAAAAAAATTTATTTTTAGTACTTTTAATAGTGAACTTAAAAATTTTGATCTTACCTAAAGAATCGCAAGCCTTTCAGCAGCGCTGTTTCTTGGTCACTTTCACTATCATCTTCGTCTCTGACAACTTCTTTGTCCTCGTCGTCAAGAACTTTTTCAGTCAGCAACTCATTCAGTAAATCATGATGATAGTTTACCATCTCCATGGTACTCATAAAAACGATTGCCTTTAAACGCTGTTTTCGGTTAAACTCATTAGTCAAAATACCGCACAAGGTAACTAGGCGCAGCTTGGGAGGAACAACTACAAAATTTAACTTTAAATTTTCCGGAATAGTCATTATAGACGTATCTTCGCCATCATCCTGCATATCTGAATTTTGGGCTGCAATGTCGCTCTTTATATAGCCTTTCGTTTTCGGTTTGGTATTTGTGACAGCCTCATCGCTGTTGTCAACGAAAATAGGTTCTTTAAGGGTGAGACCGGCCAATCGTTGTACATTAGCGGTGAGCGTTGCAGACAGCAACAAGCGTTGTAGGTGCGGCACAGTATCTTTGTTTTCCTCCACAGACTTGGATCGTTGTGTATCAATTAATTCGACGATTTGTTTAACATCAAGTTCGTAACCCATTTCCAGTAGGCGATCCGCTTCATCTAACACTAAACATTGTGTTTTATGCACCTTGAACGTCTCTGTGTGCAGCAAATGATCAAGCACGCGACCTGGCGTACCAACTAATATGTTTATGCCCTTACGTATACGCGCCTTTTCTGCCTTGCGCCGCTCACCGCCCATCAATACACCAGGTACAATCCAAGTAAATGGTTTCACCAATTTTTGGAAAAGCTCGTATGTTTGCATGGCCAATTCGCGAGTAGGCACAATGATTACTGCTAGCACTCCTGCGTCGCGTGTAATTTTCGGTCGTACATCTTGTAGCTTTTCGACTACGGGCAAAGCATAAGCCAGAGTCTTGCCGGAGCCAGTTTGCGAGCGAATAAGTAAGTCTTTACCTTAAATTTTAATTGCATATTGTTATCAGTAAAAACATTTGTTTTAGAAAAATATAAATAACTCACCTTCAAGCGCTAAGGGAATCGTTTTCTTCTGTACTGTAGTAAGCTCGACAATACTCAAGATGTCAGCCAAATTCTTTACGGCATGTGGATGAATTTTTAAAGTGTCAACTTTTGTGCCATCAAAAAGTCGTTCTGTTATTGGTTTCACAAAACGTTGACCCATAACCGGTGTATCTGGACTATTTGAAAAGAGTCCTACTTTTTTCACTGACTTGTCGCACAGGCGCACAACTCGGAATGCGTTGGCTTTTCGTGCTATTAAATTCACTCCATTTTGCTGGTCATTTTCTCCGCTCTTTTCGTTTTCTTCATTTTTATCGTTAGGGTGCCTTCGCCGATCCGAAAATTTATTCGCATTTTTACCCTTTATTTTTGAAAATTCATTTGAATTACGCTCCTTAGTCTGCATAGCCTTGTTTCGCAAACGCTCAGCTTGACTTAATTTGGGCTTTGGTTTGGGCCGTATGATTGGAGCAGAATCGGTCGTAATATTAAGAATAAGCCCATCATCANTAGCCTTGTTTCGCAAACGCTCAGCTTGACTTAATTTGGGCTTTGGTTTGCGCCGTATGATTGGACCAGAATCGGTCGTAATATTAAGAATAAGCCCATCATCGATATTTGGAGGCTTGCTCTTAAACGAATTTTGTTGCTCCCTCTTCTGGGAAATACTTGAACTAACCATATTATCCCCATTTTGTACTATCTTTTGCACTCCGAGTTTAACTGAAGGTGTTTGTTTGCTAACGTTGGAAGATTGAGGCCTTTTAGCTGGCCGCTTACGTGCTACAATGGCTTTTACTTTATGCTGTGCACCGCCAAATGAAAACGTGAATCCTTCATTGCTCGACGCAGTGCCTCTAGAGAAAGTTTTCTTCTTCACAGGAGTCTTGGAAAGGGATGCAATAAAATTAATTTCAGCAATTTTTTATTTAACTGGCGTCGGCCAAACTTACAGGTACGCTTCGCGTTGGTGAAGGTACTGTTGCTATATTTAAAGCGATATCCATGCTTGCAAATTAATTTTTCGAATCAAGTGTTTGCAACATGTGTTCACGATATTTTGTTTTGACCGCGGTTTTCTATTTGGATGTATG
>NW_016173604.1:11020-11755 GCF_001687245.7 Rhagoletis zephyria
TTTTTTTTTATTAAATCAATGCCGCGAAAAAGAAAATCCAAACCAAAGCACTTAACATTGATACAAATTAACAAAATTGTATCTCCGCTCAGCTCTGTTAACTTGCCGCTCAGATCTGTTAATTTTCCGCTCTCAATTTTCGATTCGAGTGGTGAGCTTCCAGAGCGATTTTGGTAGTGTTTGACAATTCACACGGCTATTCGTAATTGCTGCTTCTCTGTTTTAAACGTTCTCTGATGTATGTCAACAAAAGGAAGTACCGAGAACGAGTCATCGGCTTTGTTTCTTTTCTTTTCCAGCAGAAAATTATCAGGAAGAAGAATTGAGGGAATTACGCTCACGGAAANGTCAACAAAAGGAAGTACCGAGAACGAGTCATCGGCTTTGTTTCTTTTCTTTTCCAGCAGAAAATTATCAGGAAGAAGAATTGAGGGAATTACGCTAACGGAAAAAGAAGAAAAACGGGAAGAAATGAATCCCCATTTGAGGGAAAAATATAAACTTTTCATATTTTCTTCTAACCAAAATTTGCTTTTTTATAGTATATTCGCAATGAAATGAAATAAAATAAGATATAATACGTTTTTGAGTAATCAAAATGTGTATACTGAGAAAAAATATAAAAAAATTCAACTATATTATTAGGCAAAGAATTGTTTAAGAAGTAACACTGTTTCAGCTAAGCCAGTCAATAGGTGCGTTCGTTTAAAATCTCCAACAGAAACCAACCAACTG
>NW_016173605.1:0-11754 GCF_001687245.7 Rhagoletis zephyria
ATTCCAAATGGCGGTTTGTGTCTCTGGAGAACCCAGCAGACAACAAGAAGACAATCGAATTTGAAATCATATTTAAAAATTTCAATATGGCGTACTTAATATGGCACCCAAAATAATTTTAAATAGTTTGAACTCCTATAAAGCATTAAAGCTCTAAGGGTCGCTTACTATGAATTTGAATTCAGATTTAAAAAAATTCAAAATATCGGATCAATTTTAGATTTACCATTTATCATGGGGAATTTTAAATAGATTGTACGTACATGGCGTATGAGTAACATTCTCATCTCGTCTGAGCAACTCATACGCAATGTGTGTACGCGCGTTAGATTTTATCCTTTCCTTAATAAGTGGTAGATACAATATTGTGCCGCCATTTTTATTTATTATAATCTGATTTCAAATTTGTAATCAGGGACCACAAAACCCCCGAGGAAAATATTTTAAGCGAATTTGAAAAATTTAATTTTTTTGGCGCCATATTGAATTAACAGTTTTTATCTATTAAAATCTGGCCCCAGATTCTTAAGTAGAAACCCTAAAAAAAACCCGCTGTTAGTTTTTCTTTTTTTTTTAGTGTTGGATTCTCCGGAGGCACCAAAGGTGTAAAGCAAAATCTAATTTACAGTTAGTTTAGATGCCGTATTAATACCGCCATCCTGGATTTTAAAAAACGCCCAACGGCATTTAAAGGTAAACCCTTCCAGAAGCCTTCTACTTATTTAAATCAAAACAAAAATGGTGATATGCGGTGGTTCGCTTGAAAGAGAATGTCCCATATACATACATAAATATATTCGCATTTGTACATATTTGTTCTGGTATCCTGCCGTGTACGAAAATTAATAGTATAAATGCATTTAAATACGTACACATACATACACATACATACATACATATTATATACATATATAACAGTATTATGTATATGCATGCTGTCTGAAACCACACAATTCCCGTTATATCAGCCTAGAGCCGTAAAGCAAATGGAAACTTGTTATATTAATAGTTGGTATTGTATGTTTATTGTTTATTACATAGTATCCTGAAAACACTTTGAGAAATTAACCCTTTGGCTCCCAAGGCGCCCTGTTGACATTCCAATCTAAAAAAAATATATTATGTATATCGCATCTTATAATTTTTCCATCTGATTTTCCTTGCATAAAATAAGATAAGGTAGAAGTTTCGTGAAAGATATTGTACATAATTGTTTTTGAATTTGTGTGTTAGAAAGAAAATATGATTGAGAAAAATTAATTTTGAGCTTGAACATACCTAAAAGAAATAAATTTTCGAGTATTGCCGATCCGGCAATATTGCACAACAATTTCAGAGTGGTTGTCGGGAGGCGGAAGGATTCCAATTCAGGATGAAATACCCGTATACTAAAACCTCCAAAGTGTTTTTACAATAAGCGGAAAGAGGGTTAAAATTCATATCATAAATTAAAATTTCAGGAGGAATAATTTTGCAGTGCATTTTAACCCATAAGCTCTGTCAGGAAACTGTCATATGGACTCCATTTTTTTACCAAATCGCAGCAAACTTCGCAAGTTGAATTTGACATAAATAAAAATGCAGCCTACTTCTGTTTATGTCACTGAAGCCTAAAAGACAACAACAAAAATGTAAACAAACATAAGGGGAATGTCAAAAAAGCTGTCACTGCCAATATTAGCAGTAACAGCTGATTTTAAAAACTGTCACTGCCACTGCCACTGCGCTATTGTATTTTGGCCTTTACATTTTCGTTAAAAATGACGAGGCTGTTTGCTTTCAATGGCTGTCAAACACAAACTAAATGGCGCAGCTTGTTCAAAATTTTACAGTAGTCTATTAATCGATGGCAGTTGACAAGAACAGCATTGTATTTAAGGACACTGCGCACTGACCTTTCAAATTTCCCTCGTAGTTTAGGCATTGAATCTAAACCCTGCTTAATGACCAAACACGAAAAAGGCATGGGTTATTCCATAAACAACATTTGGCATAGTTGCAGAAACAATGAAAAGTGGAGAAATTCAAGTACTTTTTTCGTCTTTAGTAAGGCAGGATTTAAAATCTTTAATAGTTAAACTTTTCCTTTAGTCTCTTCCTTGCTATGAGAAATCGAAAATGATGGAATAAAAGCTCACTCATTATCATCATCGCATTGCATTAGGATAAACTGACTAAAGCATGTTGTTCTGACCTTTGAGGTTACGTACTTACCCTTACATTTCTATACATATAAAATTTTTAGAATTATTGTCTGTCTGTCTATATGTTTGTACGAGCATCATTAGAAAACTATTGCATGAAATTGAATGCAGTTTTCATAGATGTATTGTCTATCTTAAAATATAGAAAAAATAGAGAGTTGCCACCTGTTTGAAAATTGTACTTTAATTGATAAGATAAAGTAAACATTGCAATATTGCAGTGAAAATAAATATGTTTAAAAAGGCTTACCGCCGAAAATATTTTTGTTGAATGTTGGCACCTGTTTGAAAATTTTAATTTAATTTAACTGATAAGGCAGATGGAATATTGCAATTTGGGTATTAAACTGAAGAAGTTCCGCAAAGTTTTCTGGCGAGAACTTTTTTAAGAGGGTTGCCACCTGTTTGAAAAATTGGATTCAATTAAATTGATAACTTAAATAAAGTATTACAATTCGGGTATCAAACAGCACAAAAATACTTTTAAGGCGCAGTGAAGCACGCCGGGTAATTACTAGTTAGTACATAATATATTTAATGCTACTCGTTTAATATCGCTTCAAACTTACTTAAGTCATTCATTAAATGAGGCAGTCAGTGAAAAGTTTTTCCAACAGAAGTAGTTATGTACATATGTATAGCAGGCACAAAGCGTAGTTAAAAAGCAAAATGAAAGGAATTTAAATGGCTCTATTAACAAAAACTTTTACGCTGAACTTCTTTCTTAATTTTATATGTTAAGCCTGTAAAAGGAAACGCTGCATATGTGTGCGTACACGGAGGTATTTCATATATATTTAAATTTTTTCAATTTGACAGTTGGAAAATAAATAAAGTATTAAAGTGTATAAAAAAGGAATTAAAATTTCAACCCTATCATGTAATTAAAATGCGCCAATTAAAGATAAAAGCAACCCGTAAGGCAGAAAGGGTTCTCGAAGAGTACTTAAAAAGGAAATTATGACATTAAATTGACCATTAAAATTGCCAGAGAAATTGCCTGGGATTGTTCTATATCGAAAAAAAATATTTTATATTTTAAAAAAATTTTAAAAGTCGTTAGTTTTAAAAAAATGGATAAATAAACAAAAGGGTATAATTCCTTGAAGTCTCCTTAAGTGAAGCAGAGTTTGCCGGTTGAAAAACATTGACTTTGTACGAAAAATAGTTTTTCGCCAAAGGAAACATTGAGCGCTTTGAGGCACCTAAATATTTTTTTTATTTAAAAAAGGGGTATATTTTTTCCATTTAGAACAATCCCAACGGGTGAGGCGTTAAAATTCGAACTTCACTTCTCTCAAATACTTTTTTTCTGGACCACCCTAATGTACATATGTACATATGTAAGTACTTACTCCGTTAGCAGCAGTGAAATTAAGTAAAAAAGCAACGGCTTTACTTGTTTCATCATTCATTGGAAATATTATTTTAGCGATGTGTTTTATGAAATCACCATATAACAGTACTTAGTGCTTATTTTGAACTCATTTAAATATAATGACCACATTTTCATTATGCAACTGTTTCTTTTTTTCTTTACAGAAAATGCGCCAATTCCAAAAAACGCTTGAGGATTTGACTTCACGTGTCGCCTCCGCTGAAGCAACAACAACATCATGGCAACCACCTGCCTCCGCACAGGAAGCCACCGAGCAAATGCAACATTTGCAACGTTTACGCGACAAAATGACTACCGCCGGTGCACTGTTGGACGATTGCAACGAACAGCAGGCATTCTTTACCGCCAATCAAGTATTGGTGCCCGCTGTATGCCTATCAAGGCTAGAAGATTTGAATACAAGGTGGGTGGAAAATTTGAGTTCGATACAAATTTATACTTACATACATATATGAATAACTACCATGCTTGTGCTTACATATCCTCAATCATTCTGCTCTTTAATCCATATCACTCAAACTCTTATGTAACTCCATTGCTCTTCAAAGCATCCATCCAGCCACAAGTTATAAAGCACCTATCAAGCTTTGTTTTATGCGATATCAGCTAGCTGAATTAGGTTACTATGTTGCCTCAGTCGTTCCCCGTGCACTAGTAAGCTGGTTGTGCTGAAATATGGGGCCTCAAAATACGTATATGGATGTACATTGTACATAGCGAAACTACATATGTTGTTATGTATATTAGCTTTCAAGTCACCACCGTCTTTCGAAAGAAAAAAGGCTTTCGCAAGACAATTGTCAATTCGGGTAACTATATTGAAAGTTCTTTACTGCCTCTCGAAATACTAATTGACAGACAAAAAATTCAATTAAAGTAATGAAAACATATACGTGCATATTTCTTTTTAAACAACAAAAAATATTAAACAAAAGAAAATTAAATTAAGTAGAAAAGAAAAAAAACAAAATGATAATAAAGCAAAAAATATAATTTTTAAAATTAAAATTTTTTTTTTTAACAATACAATCTTAAACGATTGCACTTAAAAATTAAATCAAATTAAAAAATTTATTTATTTCTAAAACAAAATTTTTAATTTAAAAGAAAATTGAGTTGAAAAAGACAAAAAATTTAATAAAAAAAGGTCTTAAAAGTTAAGTGAAAAAAACTAATTTTCGTTTTAAACAATAAATCTAAAAACTAAAAAAACTAAACTAACAAAAGAAAAGCCTATCTTATTGGAAAAATAAAATAAAATAAACTTCGAACAGTTTAATTACATTGAAAAATATTTAATAATAACTTTCTTCTTTAAACACCTAACTTTTTTGATAAAATTTTTGAGTGTTTTTCTTTCAACCAGCTAGAAATATTTTCGAACTCACGTACTTCGGCCTCTCTTTTTACTACGAAGTTTGGTTCCACATAGGTCGCATTGCGCCTGATCGCTGCATGGCCCTATAGGTGACATATTTTTTCTCTTCCTCGGCGTGACATTCCTCATTTCTTCTTCATATTAATGTGGTTACTGGGGCAGCGCTAGTTAGTGAGCTCTTAGAGCAGATTTTCGGCCGACTTGTCCTTCTCTTCCGCCAGAGTGTGCACGCAAATGAACGAGATATTGTAGAACCACGTTTTGAGGCGGATTGTAGCGAGAAACGATAGCGGTCATCGACGAAGCCTCTCCTAAAAAAATACGACACCGAATTTGGCGTCCGTTACATAGCATTATTACACTGCTTATATTGAAGATGTCGCAAGTGCCCACGTGTTTCTTGCCTTTCCCGATCCATGGAGTTTCTTCGATGACGATGGTTACAGCCTTAGTCTTGCGGAGTACATCAATAAACCGGCACCTTGTCCATAAAGAATACATACATTCTATGTGCATACCCCCAAATCAATTGCAAGGGGCTTTACGTAGCGGGTTCCAAACCCAGCGTTAACCAGAGCCTGGGTTAAAGTTTTAGGGTAGATGTTTATATAGCAAGCCGCTTGAATAGAAGCTGCATTCTTTAGTGGACTCCTAAATCGAATAAGTGGGATTGGCCCCCTTTAAATATCACCCTGCGGATGGATCCACAGTTTTACATATGACACCTCCGAACGCCAAATGGTTTTGATGAGATTTTTCTTGTCAGAAATAAGCTTGAAAGTTTGGTATTGTCTATCGAGTTGGGACCACTATTCGGAAAAAAAAACCTGTTTTTACGTTGCTCTGACCGGGAATCGAAGCTTGGTTCACTACTGGCGAATATAAATGTTATCGGGGTGTTTAATTAAAGAGCTGCTCACATGAATTGGTTTATTGAATTGATTTTTATTGTAGTTTAAGTTACAGCTTTTCTTGCACTGTATAAAGGCTGAGGCTAAATTGAAACTGCAAATTCGGAAACCATTTCCATTTAACATTTCAACATTTTTGTCCTCTTCCAGAATGAAACTACTCCAAATTGCAATGGACGAACGTCAAAAGGTACTTTGCAATGCTGGCGCAAATCAGGCTTTGGAAAACGGTGAAGATGGACGCACAACATCGAATAGTGGCACAATCGGGCCATTACCTAATCTGGGACAGAGCGTTAAGCCGCCTTGGGAACGAGCAACGACAGCAGCCAATGTGCCTTACTACATTGAGTGAGTAAACGATAAAAAAGTAGAAAATAAGGATAGGAAATACATCTGCTAGGTTATCGATGCATGAAATTATTTTTACGCAAAGCTTCTTTGCGCTCGGCTCGGATTATGTAGATTACTATAAACATACAGATTCAGATTAAGGATGAGGATAAAGAATAAGGTTAAGGACAACTAAAGATTAAGAACAAGATAAAGACTAATATCAGGATTAGGATTAAAATAAAGTTTAATATTAAAATTAAGCTGAAGATTAAAACTAGGATTAATATTAACATACAAATTAAGATTTGGGTTAAGATTGGAAATAAGGCCAAGAAGAAGAAGGCAAAGATAAAAAATAACTTTAACAAGAATAAGAATAAGATTTAGGTTAAGATTAAGATTACAATTAAGATTAAGGAAAAGATAAAGATTAAGAATGCGGTTAAGGAAAAGATAAAGACTATGATTAAGATTAAGGTTAAGATTAAGATTAGAAAACACATAAAGATTCAGACTAAGATTATGATTAGGAATAAAATTAATAGTAACATTAAAATTAAGATTGATATTAAAATTAAGATAAATAAAAAACTAAGATCAAGATTAAGACTAGGATTAGGATTAACATTTAAATTAAAATTAAGATTAAAATTAAATTAAATTAGGATTAAAGATTAAAATTGACATTAAAACTGGGATTAAGTATAACATTTAAACTAATTTTAATATTAAGATTAAGATTTAGAAAAAGGTGAAGAAGAAGATTAAGATTTAAATTATATTAAAATTTAAATTGGGATTAGAATGAATATGAATGATTTTTATGCAGAAAAATGCCCATATTATATGTTAAGCTTTACGGGTATTAGGAAGAAGAAGAAGATTCGCAACAGTCACGGGGAATTTACGCAAATTTTTTTTCATTAATTAATTAATTTCATTAATCCATTTAACCGTTGATATTGATTTTTTCCAATGGAAATAATAGTTATTTTGCATTCTTATTTTTTTGATAAATTTTTTATAGTAAGTTTTTCGATCGTATTATTACCGCAGACAAAATTTTTAAAATCACAAAATGTTTATAAAAACCCAGTATCCATTATAACGGTTAAAAATGTTGACAAAATAGCAATCCAAATGAACGATTTCTTTTTATCGAAAAGAATTAAAAAACACAAAATAACGACTAAATTTTTTACAAAAAAAAAACAAGAATTTTAATGCAATTTTTTTTCTTGACCACAGAAATAAAGATAAAAAATAACGATTTTACGATGATCTAAAACTAAAAATCTTGATATTTAATGGTCATTTTCGGACCCTGATTTATATCAATTACAGCGTGGTACATCCTTCTAGCAATTTAGAGATCAAAAACAATTAAATATTTATCTTCTAATGAATATTATTACCTTAAATTCATTATCTTTATTATACTATACTTTACTAGTCACGAACGCGAAACCACCCACTGGGATCATCCAGAAATGATAGAACTAATGAAGAGCTTAGCCGATCTTAACGAAATACGCTTCTCAGCCTATCGTACTGCGATGAAATTGCGCGCTGTGCAAAAGCGTTTAGGTAAGTAAAAATAAACACAAACGAAAAACTAGTTTTCTTTATGTACAAATTAAATAAATAAATTTACGGCACGTGACCACCAGCGTTGTGCTGCCGTCGCTTAAGAATTCACGCAATAATTTTTGAAATTTTATAACTTTGTTTACAAACAAACAACACCACCACAACCGTACATACATACAAACAGCTCTCGATCGCATACCAATGTCCACTGCCATCGAATCGTTCGATCGTCATTCGCTACGCGCACAAAACGACAAACTCATTGACATACCCGACATGACAACCGTCTTGCATTCGCTCTATGTGACAATCGATAAAATTGATTTGACATTAATGTTGGATTTGGCTATAAACTGGATATTGAATGTGTACGATTCGCAACGTACCGGACAGATACGAGTGCTGAGCTTTAAGGTAGTTGGGTTTAGAAAAAAAAACTGTTTTTTTTTGTGCATATATCTTCTTTTTATTGCTTCTTTTTTCTTTTTTATTTTTTTACTATTTTCGCTTACAGGTTGGCCTCATTTTGCTTTGCAAGGGCCACCTCGAGGAGAAGTATCGTTATCTATTTCGCTTAGTTGCCGATCCTGAACGCAAAGTTGATCAAAGAAAATTGGGTTTGCTGCTGCACGATTGCATACAGGTATGTTTGCAAAACTTTTTTGTTCCAAATTATCTTTAACAAAACAAATTCATTTCGTAGGTGCCACGCCAGTTAGGCGAAGTTGCCGCTTTTGGCGGCTCCAACATAGAGCCTTCGGTGCGCTCTGTCTGGAACGCGCAGGCATCTCACAAGAAGGTAAACTTTTTTATTTTTTTACTAAATTACTCACTTACCAACGAGCTGGTGATTTGAAAATTTTCCATAAAAAACAACACTAATCAATTAAGCGTTAATCAATTACACTTTGACCAAATTTAGCGCAATTTTCAAGTCACTCAACTTCAAGCAAACAATTTAAATGTTTTTTCTTTCACGCTTCTCTTTTTTATCTCTTCAACATTGTCAATCACACGCACACAGCTATCGATGCCAATCAGGAAATTGCCATTGAACAATCACACTTCCTCGGCTGGTTGCAACATGAGCCGCAAAGCTTAGTCTGGATGCCGGTGCTACATCGTCTGGCAGCTGCCGAAACGGCCAAACATCAGGTAAGTGCGTTGCGTCTACCGCCTGCAAGCAGCAAGCAAGCAAACAACCAACCATCGACCGCTGTAATTGATGGCGTGCCACTATACAGCTCTTAAACCGCAACCCTCAACTAGCCCTCATATCCGGCTCCTTCTCCCTTTCCTCGCTCACCTCACTTAAACACATCCTGCACAATCGCTTATATGTATGTATGTACTATCCTCATCAACATGAATATGTATCAGCGAATCAAAGTGTTCATTGTGTTGCTATAATAGCCAGCATGGCGCGCAATTTTCACCCACTTAACGGCAATTATTGCACAATTCACCGCAATTTCCACCCACCAACTGTTACCAACCAACTAACCAGCAACCACATTCCATACATTTTAACACTGCACTCCTTACCCCGCGTACAACCAACTTTTCCTCCAATGCATTTCACACTTTAGCCATTTATATGTATGTGTATGCGTGCATTTCTGTGTGTGTGTGTGTGTATGTAAGACTTTACCGCAAGTACTAAATCCAATATTTGCATTTCTCGGTACACCTTTCTTCGCTGCATCCTCGCCACCCACGACGATGACGACAACTCCACATTCCGCTTTTCGTCGCAACCACTTCACCAAACAATCACCTTAACAACTATTTTCCGCTGCACAAATGGCAACATCACTTCAATGGCAAATTGGTGGCAACATGGCTGGCGCTGAAAATTGGCAACAACAGGCAAAGTGTAACATTTGCAAAGAGTATCCGATAATTGGATTCCGTTATCGTTGCCTCAAGTGCTTCAATTTCGATATGTGCCAAAAGTGTTTCTTCTTTGGACGCAATGCCAAAAATCACAAACTGAGTCATCCAATGCACGAATACTGCACAACGGTAAGTAAAAAGTCTAGAAAAGTGAATGGTAAAAAGTAAACAAAATAAATTTAATTGGGGACAGTTATGCTGAGCTGAAAGAAGAGAAGGGGAAATGTAACTGAGTAAGAAAACATTAAGATTTGATGGGATTAGGATTTCAAACGGGATTACTAAATGGGTTCAGTGCAATAGGTGGAAAAATAGGAGATTAAAAGAAGGCTTACGGAGATAAGGAGTGATAAATACTAAGATAATAATTAAAATGAGAGAGGAAATGAAGACGAAATAGAGCGCTTAGCCAAACTTCTTCCTCTTTTCACACAAATGTAGGAATCTACAGTATTACGCCGCCTTGGAATGGGAATGGTTTTTCCGAGAAGCTTTTTTACGGCAGAAAAACACCATTGCCTGCCGAGTTACGACCGCTTTTAGAAAATCCGATTTTTATTTTTTTTTTTAATGTTGGCTGGATCAAGCATCGAACGTCGGTCCTGCTTAAGGTATTTTGCACCTTTAACACGCAAGGGCGAAAAAGATTAAAAGAGAGATAAAAGCAAGGATCTCCTAAAGCCGGGTTAACTGCCGAATCAGTCATCAGCAGGTACGTAGGTCCCTTTCTATGTCTTGCACAAACACACAAAAAAAGTGTCATGTACTTTTGACAAGAATACTTTACCTCCATGTGTTTTTGTGCCCTGAAGACGAATCTTAAGTCTGTTTTGCTCCATCATGTCAGGATTTTTTTCCTAACCTCAAAAGCAATCGCCGATATTTTATGACAGGTTTTTGAGGTTAGGTAAAATTCCTGAGGTGATGAAGCAAAACGAACTTCAGATTCATTCTCAGCGCGTCAAAATATATGAGGAAAAGATAATCTCGTCCCCGAACTCTAATACTTTTTTTTGTGTGGCTACAGGACAGCTCTAAAAATCCACATGTTCAGAGCACCAAAGCTCATGGGACTAAGGCACTCCTGTCAAAAAGTACATGACACTTTTTGTTTTTCAGGGGGCTGTGATATAAATGACCAGCTTGAGAAATTTCTCGAGGAACAAATAGACTTTCAAACAACCACTTTGGCTTTCTTAAAACTGAGCCTTAAAAACCTTTTTAACCCCTTGGAGCCTTATATCAGATAGTTATCGCAACGTTGTGAACTGATATGCTCCTAGTTTGGTATTTCTGTTCCTAATTTCAGCTAGACATTTGCAAAGAAGGTGCACTACTGCTTCCTGCTCGTTTTGGTCTCTGCAGCTTCGACAGAGGTCGTTTTAGGCGATGCCCAGCCTTCGTGCGTGGGTGCCAACCGGCCAGTGCTCAGTGAGAGTTGGTAAAAGCCTTTTAACGTTAGGTCTGGGTATTCTTAATGAGTTTTGCGTTCTCTTAGGGTTGTACACGGGCCACATGAGTTTGGATATACGGCAGCCTGCCGCTGTGCGCCACCTTTGACCCCACAGTGTGTCTGGAACTGCTACTTCAGGTCGTATGTCATCGGTAGTCAGGTTCATCTTAGGTAGCAATCGAGAAATTATTGTACTATCGCCTTTCGTTCTTTCTATCAATGTACCCATTTCTCTGAGCATTGTGTGAAGGTCTGTAGGAAATAGGTTGTAATAACATTGAGGGCGTCTGTAGGACAAGTTCTGATTGGCCCCGTGGTCCCGTGATTGGCCCCGTGAGTTCTGCCCAGTAAACCGGACTGTAACCTAACGATTAAATCTCCTGGTAGTCAATAACGTAATGTTAGAAATAGGCTTATGGAAGCAAAACTGGAGCTCGCTATTTAAAAGACGGAAGTACTTAGTAGTAATTATAAGTTATCATCAAATAACTTCCCAGAGTGCTTATCGACTCGAAGACGCACCTACGTTTGTTCGAGGTACCTGCAGCTGAGGCATTGGCAGGGTATACAGTAAAATGGTATGTGAG
>NW_016173608.1:0-11753 GCF_001687245.7 Rhagoletis zephyria
GTATAAGTTGGTTAGTTTTAACAATTGATAATTTTTCACTGCAGGGTACTATTCTATGCGAAGGCAATTTTATTAATTGCATATGATTTGCTCCGTTCATTCGATTTTCAAAATTTTTTTTTTGGTGTCAAATAAAAGGGCTTGGCCTCTAGATGTGCAGTAAGGTTATAGTTGTTTAATAGGGTTGCCACTTGCTTTTGAAATTATGATATTTCACCGTTCGCCCGATTTTCAAATATGAGGTGTCAAACGAAGAGGCTTGGCGAACAGATGGGAAAGTGGGGTTTCTTTTTTTTGAATATGGTTGCCAACATCTTATATGCCCTTGTTTGCAGCTTATTAAATTAAGCGACAGTTGGACTAGTTTTCACTATTTTTTCTTTTGTTTATTTTATATTTATATTGTTTTATAAAAGTCTGGCCCTTTACATAGCCAGCACCACATAAATCAATATTTCAAACTTCGTACGAAAATTCAACAAACTTTATCAATTATCTACACCCAAAAATTTCCAACTTTTTTTTTGGTACGCAGTGTTATAGCCCATCAAATTTTAGTGGGTTAAAGTGCAAATTTAAAAATACTAGGAAATCGGGCTGATTTTTAATATATATATTTTTTTTGGCTCACAGCATTGTACATTTTCTTCCATATATCGAGGGCTTATATTCAATAGCCTCTATCTGCACTTTTCACAAAAATGAGATTCTGATATAAAAATTCACATAAGAGTTAACTGTCATCGGTCATATTAATGGTGACTTTACTATTAAATGGCAAAGTCAGAATTAACATCACTGATGACAGGTAAGTCCCACATGAGTTCTAACTTCACAAAGTAGTTTTTGTGAAAACTGCAGATAGAGGGTATCGAATATAAGCCCTCGATATGTAAAGAATGCTCGACAATTTATTTTATAAGGAAGCAAATGCCTAGCACCGTCTGCAAAAAAAAATATATTAAAAATCAGCGCGATTTTCTAGCGTCTTGAAATTTGCACTTTAAAGGCCAGTATGCTATCAAGAAAAGCAAAAACTCTGTGTAAAATGACGTACAAGAAACGGCTAAGAAATTTTCTTCAGTCAAATTTCCTTAAGGCAGTACGCAGTTCTTAAAGAATTCGTTACGCTTTCTACCACGGTTTTCTTAAGTTTTTTGTGAAAACAGAACACAAGGCAACTCATTTTTGCAACAGAAATATAGTATGTGAAGTATCAAAAATGTCGAAATTTCTCGGACACACACGAAATATTGGTTATTTTTTCTTGACCGTTTTCTTGAGAGCTGCATACAGGGCATTAGGGCATTAGGCAGTACGCAGTTCATAAGAAATTTGCTACGCTTTCTAAAGGGTGTTTTTTTAGACATGTGGCTTTCAAGAGGAAATAAAACGCATATAGTTGAATGTTATGGCCAAGGATTTAGCTTTATTATAAAGATAAGGGGTTGCCATTATGTTTTAAAAATGATTTCTGGCAAGTGACCGCCGCGGCTGGCTCGAATAAATTCCAGCCGAGAGGCCCAATTTTCGACCACTTTTTGCAGCAATTGTCAGCAATAACGCTTCGAATATTCTCTTCCAAGGCGTCAATCATCTCGGTCTTATCTGCGTAGACAAGCGACTTCACATAACCCCACAAAAATAGTCCAGCGGTGTTAATTCGCACGATCTTGGAGGCCACGCCACAGGCCCACGACGCGAGATAATGCGCTCACCAAAAGTTTCCTTCAATAAATTGATTGTTTCGTTGGCTGCATGGCATGTAGCGCCGTCTTGTTGAAACCAAAGATCGTCCACATCAACATCCTCCAATTCAAGCACGAAAAAGTCAATAATCATGGCTCTTTAGCTATAGCTGACTGTAACATTATGGTCGGCTTCATTTTTGAAGAAATATGGACCAGTGATTCCCTCTGCCCATAGAGCACACCAAACAGTGGGGATGTAACGGCGTCTCAACAATGGCTTGTGGATTATCATTACTCAAAATGCGACAATTTGGTTTATTAACGTACCTATTCAACCAAAAGTGAGCTTCATCGCTGAACAAAATTTTCTTGTGAGAACCGGAATCGGTGGCCAACTCGTTTTGGACCCATTCACCGAACGTGCGACGCGTTTGATGGTCGTTTGGCTTCAATTCTTGCACGAGTTGGATTTTGTAAGCCCGAAAACCAAGATCCTTCCGCAAAATCTTCCATAAAGTGGATGGGCACAGCTCCAATTGTTGCGCGCCATGGCGGATAGACTCATTTGGGTCTTCTTCGATACTCTGCTCCACAGCAGCAATAGCGTCTTAGGTGCGCACTGTACGGAATCTCTGAGGATGCGCATTATCCACTAGAGTAAACGTGATGCGAAACCGATCCATGGTTGCTCGAATTACCGATTTTGCTGGGCGATTATGTCGACCGAATATTGGACGCAGCGCGCGAACCGAACCATTATTTTGGTAATAAATTTGCACGATATGCAAACGTTGTTCCGGAGTAAGTCTGTTTGTTATGAAATGGCAAACCAAATCAAGTAACATTTGTCAAAAAGACCAACCCCGAAAAAAGTATTGCCTCATTGCAAACCACACGTCTAAAAAAAAAAAACACCCTTTACTACGGTTATCTAAAGTTTTTTGTGAAAAAAAGAGCACAATGCAACCCATGTTTTCAACTGAAATATATGTCCGTTCCATTATTCCTTGGAGAAAGATTCAGCCAATACCCTGAGAAGTATCAGATGTCAAAATTCCTTGGACACACACACGAAATAATGCCAATTTTTTTCTTGACCGTTTTCTTGAGAGCTGCATACTCACCTTAACCTACTAAAATTTCATGGGCTATAAAACTGCATACCAAAAATGTTTCTGAAAATCTGAATGAAAAGTTTGAAATTTTTGGGGGATTTTGGTAAATTTGTTGAGTTTTTATAATTTTTGTACAAAGTTTGAAGTGTGGATTTATATGGTTCTTGTTATATAATGCGCTAGACTTTTATAAAAAAAAAATATGAAACATGGAGTACACAAAAGAGTACGCTCCACGCTCCAAATTTTGTGACAGGCACATCACAGTCCAGCAGATCACAGCACAGGAAAAGTACAAGCACAGCAAATGATAAGCAATAAATTGTTTTCAATAAATTGCCGATAAAAAAGCAAAATAGAAATTTCAAAGTCACAGCAAAAGCGAAGCAGTTCGAATGAAAATCAAAAATTTCAAAGCGAAGCAAAAGCAAAAATAGTAGTGCTGTTGCTGCTGTGCTGGCAGTTTTTCAAACCCTGCTTCAAACATCGGACCAAAGTTATAATACCAGGTTCATTCCTTATCTTTTTGGACTAAAATCTGAAAAGTGTCAAAATGCCAGAGCGTAAGCAAATTGCACTCACTAAAAGAGAATAACAGGAAAAGTAAAGGAACGCAAAAAGCCAAGTTTTTAGTCCAAGGAATGGCAACAACAAAACTAACGTCAAATAAGAATGGAAATGTATGTACAAAACGCATTCACACAAGCACAAGCACAATAAACACTACTATATCAATTATTTTTTGCCTCCTTGCAATTTCAATTCACTTTTTCTACTTTTACATTTACTATTCTGCGCTGGTAATAAAAAGTTTGTAACCGGTAATTAAAGTGTCTGTCAATTTTTAAACCCTTTTCGCATTCTGTGTACTCTTGTAACCGGTAAATTTTGTTACCATCTCATAAGCTGGTAACAAAGTATTACCCCGTGAAATATGCAATGCCAGAATTTGCACAATTCATCATAGCTGAATTGCTGAATATTTTAACTGCATTACCAACGTTCCTAGAATCGTGGTGACAAGAACTGGTAACATTTTTTGGTAATAAAATTTTCCGGTTACAAAATCTTCGGTAACGTGCAGAATAGACCTGTTAATATTATTCTCACTTTTTGCGTATTCTTTAATTTCCGTTAATTTAAACTCAGTTGAGTTTGACACTTTTCAGGATTTTGCCAGAAAAAATTCTTCTGACTAAATCTGACTACTTCGGACTGAAGAGATGCACTCTCATTTTTGCTGTCATTTTCGAGTTAAAGAACGCTTTTTGGACTAAATCTGACTACTTCGGACTTTTTCTGACTATTTCTGGGAGATAAGAAACGCAACTACCATTTCATGCTCATGAAAGGTATAAAAAAGTGCGTTTGTATGGGAATTTGTTGTATGTGACGCATTTTCAGCACATACAACAAAAGGCATACAAAATATCTGAAAAACTAAGGGAGATATAAAAAATGGCTTGCAGAAATCAAAAGAGCGTATTCAACTTAGTAAATCTGCATCATTTACATGGTATGAATCTGTTCATAAGCCGTATGAATTTTCCTATAAAAGAAGCACCAACTCTATGAAGAAATGAATGAAAGCGTTATATATTTAACAATTTTGACTTACACTCTAAAAACAGCATGTAAAAATACAGGCTTATTGTTAGTATTCTTTTGTGTAATATTACAAATTTTTTGCATAGTCTCGCATTTAAAGTGTATTTTCTTGATTTACACATCAATGCTACAATGTTACGAACATTTATGCTGAAAAAACACATATAGTTCGCGAAATTACCAGCGACGTTTGTAAACTCACTAACAAAGAGTGTAAATTAACAAAAAAAACTTAGTGGTCGTTGCCGATCGACACCATCTTGACCAGTGTTGCCGCAAATTTTTTTTATTTTTTACCAAAATCACCGAAAAAAGTTACCAAATTCAACAAAAAATTACCAAACTTATTTTATGTGCTGTACAAACATACATATCGAGACCTAACCGCCAAAATAACGTAAGCGACATAAAGCATCTACAAGTATTTCTGCATCAAAAAGAAAATTTTGAAAAAAATGTCGCTTACGTTATTTTGGCATTTAAGGCTCGATATGTCTGCACATATGTATATCCTAAGATACCAAGTTTTCAGGCAATCAGCGCTCCATTCACCTAAAATATTTACGAAAGTTTTTTTATTTTTTTTTATATTGAACGAAGCTTGAAAGAACTATATTTTTATTAAAAAAACCAAAATTGAATTACAAAAAAATAATCTTTTCAAAAATTGTCCAAATATGGTGCGGTTATAATTTTTTATGTAAACAAGTGACAAGAAAATATATAAAAAATTTACTGCTTGATGGAAAGCTTTCGACACACATAGCCAGAGTGAAGTCCCCCGCTTAATGCTGTAGCTTTTTGAACGAGAACATACATATTTACGTAGAATTCTTCTCATATGTATGGTTGCCGCGTACACCGGAAAGTTGATAGTAATTTCAATGCTGACGAACTGACAGGGAATGGTAGGGCCACTCAAAATCTTCCAGGAAAGGATACGGTGGATATACTTAGGAATAGCCACTTTCAAGTAGTTTGTTAAAGATTACACCATTATAAATAGTAACCAAGGGATGCTGGAACAACTGAACAACTTTAGCCTTGCGAAACTTCAGGATTACCAGGTATTTCTATAAAAGGAAATGCTTACGGGCCACTTACTAAATCAGAACATATACTGGAAAAGTTACCAAATTGAAAAATAAATTATCAAATTTCCAAACTAGATAAATAAAGAAAACTATTACCAATTTTGGTTAAAAATTACCAAAGCAGCAACGCTGATCTTGACGCGTCGTGTTCATTCGTGTTCTACAATCGGCAGCGTACGGTCTGTAGTGAACAATTGTTGTAAGGTGAAAAAGTAAAATTTATTTATATTGCTGTTATATTGATACTGTAGTTATAGTGAAAGTTATAATATATATAATGTTGAAACAAAAATTGTACTGGCAGTATAATGCTGAAAAAAATTAGTGCTAAAACTATTTTCCCCCATTTGCATGCTCATTTGCGTGATAATATTTCAATTACTTGAAAATTGCTTAAAGTGTTCTCAACTCAGTGTTCATTTAAATTCCATGTATACAGAAATCACAAAAAGCAAAGTATAAAGGTTATGTCGAAAAAAAGGTGCTCCAATGTGATAAAATGTGTCGGGAAATTGCTCAAGAAGATGTTTCTAGTGCAAATGGGCAGGAATTGGGTGACACTCCAAATAATGCCATTTCTGAAAGTTTTGCAATTTTATTGATGAATTGAAGTGCACTCACGAAGTATCCGACTCGGCTCTCACATTAATGGTTTCGGAATTAAAAAATATTGTAAATAGTTATAACGTGGAAAAGAAAAAGAAAATGTCACAGTTTTGTAACGACCACAAAATATTTGAACACAAGGTATCGTTTTTAATGCTATTTCTCATGATGTTTCTGAAACTTGTCTTTCAAAGTTTGATTCGCGGTACAAAAGAATTCTAGTTTTTCAAATTAACTTAAATTTTGTCGCATCGAAAGAAATATTTCTGGGCTATGATGAATACTCATAAAAAGGCATATTTTCATTACATTTCATTAATAAAAACCATTCAAGTTTTATTGCGTGATAAAGATTTCTTTAAACAGTTCGAGGAAGCCAAATCATGTAAAGAAAATATTTATTCCGATTATAATAATGGTTCCATATACACAAAAAACATTTTTTCCGTGAAGACTCAAGAAAAAAATCGAATTACTAATGTTTCAAGATTCGTTTGAAAATTTTAATCCCTTGGGATCTTCAAAAAAAAAACATAAACTCGTAGGTGTTTATATGGTTATTGGCAACATTCCAAATAAATATAGATTTAATATAAACAATATTCAGCTTGTTCTGCTATGCAAAGAGCGTTTTATTAAAACTTTCGGAATAGATAAAATTTTTGAGCCCTTGATTTCTGATGTAACTGAGTTGGAGAAAACTGGAATTAATATAACGATTAACAATTCTGTGCAAAATTATCGTGGAAGTATGATCGCAATGCTTGGTGATAATTTAGGAAGTCACCAAATAGGTGGTTTCGTAGAAAATTTCAGTTCTAGTAAATATTTTTGCAGATATTGTCTATACTCGCCAGTCACAGTCAAAACTTTCCAGCCACCAATTCCTACTTCACGTACTCCACTGAACTAAAATCAATGCATAGCTGACGGTCCTCCTAACAGTATGGCGGTATTGAGAAATTCCTGCCTTAACCAACTCAACTATTATCATGTGTGTGAGGGTCTTCCACCATGCTTATCGCATGACTTATTTGAAGGCATAATTCCATATGACTTAATGGAAGTTTTAAAATATTTTATTAAAAAAAATATTATTTCGATGGATTATTTGAATTTACGTTTAACGTCTTTACGTAAAAGATTTAAATTATCTCTTTCTTTTCCTCGGATATATCTTAAGATGAAAAAATTACCTGGCAAAGCGGATGAAGTTCGTCATTTCCTTTTTTTAATGCCGTTAATATTTTTGCACAAAATTTTTGATTACAATGATCCCATCTGGGAATTTTTCACGACTATGGTCGAAATTTGCCGGCTAATATGTAGCCTTAAAATAAGCAAAAATCAAATTTGTTTACTCTCTCATTATATATATGTATACATGGAGTATAGAAAAGAATGCTTCTCAGAACTAAATTTTCGTTCGAAGCATCATTACATTTGTCATTATCCCGACCTTATAAGAAAATTTGGGCCATTGATTCATTTCTGGACAATGAGATTCGAACACAAGCATCAATATTTCAAAAGAATTTCATAAACCACAAAAAATTTTAAAAATATAACCTTAACACTCTCTGAAAAACACCAGCAGATGCAAGCAAGTATTTTTGGTAAGAGATTTAATTTCAAAGTAATATGTGACAATGCCGAACGTCTTGAAAAAAATATGTTTAATTTCAATTTACCAAAGAAATTTTCTTTTGTTACCAAAAGATTATCATATGATAGTGTTAAGTTTGAAGAAAATAATTTTATTTTAACAGATTTTATTGAAGAAAGAGGCATTACAATATTTAAAATTTGTTCTATACACCTACAGTATCGGTCATATCTATAGCACGCCATTTCAAAGTGATATTGTGTGCCACTTATGTTTATTTATTTATTTTTAAGAATTTTCAATTAAAATACAGTTCTTTCTCTAACAAACCACATATAAACCCAAGTTTAACAATTTATAGAAAACTTCAAAAAAGTGCAAAAAATTTCCACCTAAGTTTCAAACTTTTTCTCGGAAGTGTCTCGAAAAACGAGTACACAGTTTTTTAGCCCCTGCAATTTTAGTCTGATAATGTGCAAATTTCAAGTAGGTACGAAGTACCGTTAATTTTTTAGAATTTTTTTTGTCGCATTGGCTTACATATAATGAATAAACTCAATTTATTTGTATATGGAGGAAAGCCGCAACACCTTTGGAGAAAAAAATTCTAAAAAATCAACGGTAACTTTCAGTCACTTGAAGCTTGCACATTATCAGACTAAAATTCATTGGGCTATAAAGCTGTGTATTCAGAAAAATTCAAACTCTTCTGAGAAAAAAGTTTGAAATATAGGTGAAAATTTGTTGCACTTTTTTGAAGTTTTCTACAAATTGCTAAACTTGGATTTATATGGGGTTTGTTAGAGAAAGAACTGTATTTTAATTGAAAATTCTCAAAAATAAATAAATAAACATAAGTTGCACACAATATCACTTTGAAATGGCGTGCTATAGATATGACCGATACTGTAAGTGAAAACTTTCAAGATATTACATTTTACGGCAAGACTATTCAAATGTGGTATAATTACAATAGCGTACATATCCAATGACACCTCCAGAGCAGGACGCAGATCATTCCAATCAATATATATTTATGACAATTCTCCGATTACACAGCATTGACAATGTCGAGCGGCGCTTTCACATCAAGCTCGGAAACAACTCCTCAAGTAAAAACTATTTGAGCATTTTCAAATACCTGGGCAAAAAGTGCCATCGGATATAATGCAAATGTTAAATAATGGTCAAAAATTGGGGAGAAAATTTAATGTTTTGGCTAATATATTAGTTGATGAAATGCGTATGTTTTCATTTTACATTCCAATGGGAATACTCCGATCAGTAGCGCAGCAAGCCGTGTATACCCTGATTCCTTACTCGAAAAAGACAGTGAGGGTAATATCATCTCTCTTACGACAGCACCTATTTTGACAATAATGCAAAATCGGAATTACTTTTTAAATCGTTCGCCAAACACTAAGTCAACAAATCTCTCATCAAACATTCCCTTCAAAAAGAGAAGACTAACGAGCATACTTCAAAAGACATGCGTCCATTGGGAAGTACAGGAGGATGTACCGCCGAAAGCATTACATTTGATGCAATCCAAACAGAAATATTTAAAAACGTTATTTGCAAATGGGCCTGAATATCAACGAATGAATTTAATTCAATCCCATATGAAGGATTGTTTTTGGTTGCAGAGGCAATTTTTTAATATAATGGATCCGGTACCTTCTATTAGAGACGTTCAAATAAATTGGCCATTTAAATTTTATGAGGACTGCTTGCGCCTGCACTTTGAAAAGCTTATGGTCATCAACGCAAATATATTTTGTGAAAATTCAAAAATTCGGTAAGTAAATTTAAGAAACTTTTGGAAAATAACTAGAGCTGCACCATTTTTTATAGATTTCGTCTATGCGTTATATGGAAGAAAATGCGCAACATCCTTGACAAAAAAAAATCTCAAAAATCAACGGTAATTTTTAGAGACTTGAAAGTTGCGCCTTGTAATACTAAAATTTAATGGGCTACAAAACTGTGTACTCAAAATTGTTCTAAGAAATGGAATTGAAAAGTTGAAAATTTTGATGACAAGTGTTTGGTCGTTCTTGAATTTTCCCGAGTTATATATGAAATTGAAAAAAATTGATTCTGCTGGTTCTTGCTGTTGAACTAACTATATTTTTTATAAAAAAAGGGAAAAATTTGGTATGGAAAATATCAATAAAGAAACGTGTGGGTATTCATATTTTTGACGTTGGCTGTATATCCATACATACACACAGTTGCTTGTTTTATTAATTATATATAAGTCTTGAAACCTTGCTGTACATGGTTTTTATTTTGTTGTGAGAAAAATTTAACGTGGGTAACATAGCGCACAGTAACAAAATATGTTTCAACACATATGTATGTACATACCTATGATAGCTATGAGAGGCAAATTAGACGGTAATTGCTTTATTAGAGCTTCCATTGTGGTCCCAACCTGAAAATACGATTCAGAAAAAAATTATTATGCAATTATTTAAACATGTTGCAAAATCTTGCCTCAATGTTACTGAAAAGAAAATTTGGATTTTCTCCGAAATAGTTAACGAGTCCTTCAATAATTTTTAAGTCGCTGTCAATGGTGCTGCTCTTGTTATTATCCAAAAGTTTCTTAAATTTATTTACCGAATTTTTGAGTTTTCACAAAATATATTTGCGTTGATGGCCATAAGCTTTTCAAAGTGCTGGCGCAAGCAGTCCTCATAAAATTTAAATGGCCAATTTATTTGAACGTCTCTAATAGAAGGTACCGGATCCATTATATTAAAAAATTGCCTCTGCAACCAAAAAAATCCTTCATATGGGATTGAATTAAATTCATTCGTTGATATTCAGGCCCATTTGCAAATAACGCCTTTAAATATTTCTGTTTGGATTGCATCAAATTTAGTGCTTTCGGCGGTACATCCTCCTGTACTTCCCAATGGGCGCATGTCTTTTGAAGTATGCTCGTTAGTCTTCTATTTTTGAAGGGAATGTTTGATGAGAGATTTGTTGAATTAGTGTTTGGCGAACGATTTAAAAAGTAATTCCGATTTTGCATTATTATCAAAATCGGTGCTGTCGTATGAGAGATGATATTCCCCTCACTGTCTTTTTCGAGTAAGGAATCAGGGTATTTTGTCACGGCTTACTGCGCTACTGATCGGAGTATTCCCATTGGAATGTAAAATGAAAACATACGCATTTCATCAACTAAGATATTAGCCAAAACATTCAATTTTCTCCCAAATTTTTGACCATTATTTAACATTTGCATTATATCCGATGGCACTTTTTGCCAAGGTATTTGAAAATGCTCAAATAGTTGTTTTACTTGAGGAGTTGTTTCCGAGCTTGATGTGAAAGCGCCGCTCGACATTGTCAATGCTGTGCAATCGGGGAATAGTCATAAGTATATATTGACTGGAATGATCTGCGTCCTGCGCTGGAGGTGTCATTGGATATGTAATTGATGGTGGCGGTGGTTCTGCAATAGCTTCATAATTTTCTTGGTTTGATGAAACAAGTGTCGCGGCTGTTGGGCGCTCAGTCCATTCTTCATTCTCCAAAAGCATTAAAATTTAATTACTTTTCAAATAGTATTCAAAAATGGAATTACTGCAAATCTTAGTTCCATCCCTTTCTAGGACCAACTTTGATCCTGAAATACCGAATTTCTTTGCTACAAGTAAAATTTTGAAGTATGTACATAAAACATTACACTTTAAACAAGAGCTTAATATTTACCTTCTTCAATTATCGCCTCTATAAACGCAGCAGCCATGAACGTTTTTTTATGCGCCTATCGGAGCTCCAGACTTTGCAGACGACCTCGGCCATTGTAAATTAAATATGTATATGTATGCCTTAATAATAAAATACAAATATCTGTAGTAACTTATTTTTATAATACATTCAACTCTCTTATAAACGACGAATGTTGAGAATAAGCAAAGATAATATTTATTTTTTGAGTTTATCACTTTTACTGGGTTGTACATTATAATATCTTTTATATTAACTAGACTATAACAATTTTGATCGCTTACGC
>NW_016173609.1:0-1669 GCF_001687245.7 Rhagoletis zephyria
TTTTAGCTGTCACAAATTACACAACCTTGTATTATTGAATCATGGGATTTTAGTATGAAAACTGGAAACTATAACTACTTGTCTAACGCTAATTATTGGAAAGTCGATAGATATGTGAATAAAGNTGTAGTACCATTCCACTACCGTTTTCGCAAAATGCGATCACATTCTTCCCCTTTCTCCTACTTCCAAAATACAAATCTAGATAAAGGAGTATCAAATTTTAGCTGTCACAAATTACACAACCTTGTATTATTGAATCATGGGATTTTAGTATGAAAACTGGAAACTATAACTACTTGTCTAACGCTAATTATTGGAAAGTCGATAGATATGTGAATAAAGAAGATGTGAAAGGTCATATGAAAATGTATGTACATAATCGTACATGGCGTATGAGTAACAATCTTTACTTCTTCTTCTTCTTTTTTGGCGCTGTAACCGCCTAAGCGATTTTGGCCGAGTTCAGCAATGCACGCCAGTCGTTTCTATCTGTGCCAACTGACGCCAATTGGAAACGCGTGCAGTGCAATGGGGTATAGTCGTTGCGCTGGGTATGCAGTTACAGTTGCATGGCTATACTCAATCCCGACTCTTGCGTCCTCGTTCGCGCACTCTGGGCAACGTGAGCAACCCATGTGCGAGATGCGGTAACCAATCCGAGTGGAGCCTTGGGTCACGGCAGAAAGAGAGGGAGCTTCGGTGGGGCTACTCCGACTTATTCGGTTAAGGGCTCACTGAAGTCTGCAGCGTCTGTTCACCAGTAGGTGCGGCTGCAAGCGGGTGTCTGCTTGGAGCACGCGGTTCGCTATAAAAACGTGTATTTGGTTGCGAAACCACCCTCGTCCTAGCAATGAGTTGTGCGCTGGGTTTGGGACCCGCCACGTAAAAACCTCTTCCAGTGAAGAAGCAAGGCAAAGCCTCGGATGAGACCCCCCCTTATGATAACATTCTTTACTGCTCATATGTATTTCATACATTTTTTTTAATTATCCACCGATTTTCTTCTTTTCAAATTATTTTTTTTTTTTTTGTATAAAAACAGGCATTAATACAAATTAAAAAATTAAAAAAATCTATTATTTCTTAAACCTTTTCTCGGTTAAATTAAAATTGTTTTAATTTTTTCATAAAAAAATAAAAAATCTGGAATGATTAATAAATTTTTCAAAAAATAATAAGTTTATAGAAAACTCATGTACATACATATATACTGTTTATGGATAGTTTTCTACGTTTTATTTGCTACATTTCGTATAAGATATACGTGATTAAGTGGAACCACTTTTTTTAAGCTGAATAACGGTAAATTGCAAATATCTCGAAAACTTCTTCTTCTTCTTATTTGGTGCTGTAACCGCCTAAGCGATTTTTGCCGAGTTCAACAGGCCCGCCAGTCATTTCTCTTCTGAGACAACTGGCGCCAATTGGAAACGCCAAGTGAAGCCAAGTCCTTCTCCACCTGATCTTTCCATCGCAGTGGGGGCCTCCCTCTTCCTCTGCTACCACCAGCGGGTTCCAAGTTGAATACTTTCAGAGCTGGAGCGTCGGTGTCCATTCGAATGACATGGCCAAGCCAGCCGAGCCGCTGTATTTAAATTCGCTGCATTATGTCCATGTCGTTGTAAAGCACATACAGCTCATCGTTCCATCGTCTGCGGTACTCGCC
>NW_016173609.1:1694-1864 GCF_001687245.7 Rhagoletis zephyria
TCGTTGTAAAGCTCATACAGCTCATCGTTCCATCGTCTGCGGTACTCGCCGTCGCCAACGCGTAAAGGCCCGTAAATCTTCCGCAAAATCTTTCTCTCGAACACTCTAAGAGCCGCTTCATCGGATGTTGTCATTTCCATTCTTTTGCGCCATATACCAGCCACGGGCAT
>NW_016173609.1:1889-11750 GCF_001687245.7 Rhagoletis zephyria
ATAAAAAGTAATACAACACAGAATTTTTTTTCCGTGCATTACCACCAACACATTCTCATTTTTTGTTTCATAACTAATACATTCTCATTTTAATACTTTTCTCTTTTTGGCGGGCACTGGTCTAAAGCTATATGACCCGTGTGCAGAGTGCCTAATAGTCTAAGGGCCGGTTACTCAATGTCTGGTTAACACTAATCTGCGGTTAAACATCGGTATCGACGTCTTCGGCTCCATGCATACAACAGGGAGTCGGTAACGTCGATAACTATGTTTAATCGGAGATAAGTGTCAACCAGACATTGAGTAACCGGCCCTAAGAGCGAGCAACGTTTTCGATGAAACAGGAAGTTTCAGGTACAGCTGGTTTTTTGATATAGCATCTCTTTCACTCCCTCGGTTAGCGTGGGGATCATTGGCAGGCGGTATGGTTGCGTTGACTAGTGCGCATCGTATCTTACAGTTAAAACATGCTAATTTTTTTAATCTAATTTATAGTAAGGCTAATTTTCTTTTTATTGGCTTTAACTAACTTTTAGAAACAGTAGATTTATTATTGCCAGACATGTCCGTTGTTGCTAACATTGTGCCAGACGTCATTTTTGATTAAAAAAAAATTATTTTTCAAATCATTTTAGTAAAGCTCAAAGTTTAATATGATGTTGTTTAAGTACTAATGAATATAGAATTAATTTGCTAGACATTAATTTGGCTGCTAAAGCAAGATCCAGATCGATTTAAAGCTGAAAAGTATTACGCTGGTAGTGAGGGAGATAGTAGCAAAATAGTGAATTTTCATAGGTTTTAGCATGATTCAATAATAGAAAGGTTTTGTAATAAAACAGTCTTCTCGCTCCCACACATAAAATCGGCTCCTTTACTTGTGCAGAATGTTGCTCACTCTACAGGTTTTAGTTATATTAGTAGTAAAAACAAAAATTCTTCATACTAAATATTCGTTGGCGTCACCTTCGTTTGTGTAATTTTCTAGAACAAGTGTAGAATAGCGACCGTTTAGCTATAAAATAACCAAAAATGCCGATTGATAGAACTTTTTACGCTGATTTCAACGATACCAAATTTATTTGGCGCGGGTAAAAAATAAAGAAATATAAGAGGTTTATTTGTATTTTTTATTATCACTAAATTGTTGAAACCCAAAAGTAGATCATAATAAAATATGTAATATCGAATGAAAGATAATATCTTGTACTTTCTAAATAATATACATTTCTTTACCATTAATTATGCAGTTTTTTCAAAAAAGGTTATTTCATGAAAAAATAACATTTGTTCGTTTTTTTGTGGTTTTGGTTTAAAAATACAAAAGGCTATAAATTATGTACATCAGCTGAAGAACAAATTAATTACCTTTATCGTGACGTCATTAGTTTTTTAATCGATTATTAAGTTCATAAGATATTAATATTTAAAATATCTAAAAGCGGAACTTTAACCTTCTAGAACCTCTTCATTTTTTACTTGCGCCAAATCATTTTGGCATGGTTGAAATGAGCATAAAAAGTTCTATTGATCTGCATTTTTCGTTTTTGCATAGCTGAACGGTCGGTATTCTAGATTTGTTCCCGGAAATGACGAATAACTTAAATCAAAATTGCATATTTTTATGTATTGATTAGTATTTCAATTAAAACACCAAATATATTGCAAATTCGCATAGAATTAATAATACACATTTTACATCTAATTGTATACTTTGCGTCCTTTTTGTAGTACCATTCCACTACCGTTTTCGCAAAATGCGATCACATTCTTCCCCTTTCTCCTACTTCCAAAATACAAATCTAGATAAAGGAGTATCAAATTTTAGCTGTCACAAATTACACAACCTTGTATTATTGAATCATGGGATTTTAGTATGAAAACTGGAAACTATAACTACTTGTCTAACGCTAATTATTGGAAAGTCGATAGATATGTGAATAAAGAAGATGTGAAAGGTCATATGAAAATGTATGTACATAATCGTACATGGCGTATGAGTAACAATCTTTACTTCTTCTTCTTCTTTTTTGGCGCTGTAACCGCCTAAGCGATTTTGGCCGAGTTCAGCAATGCACGCCAGTCGTTTCTATCTGTGCCAACTGACGCCAATTGGAAACGCGTGCAGTGCAATGGGGTATAGTCGTTGCGCTGGGTATGCAGTTACAGTTGCATGGCTATACTCAATCCCCCGACTCTTGCGTCCTCGTATCGCGCACTCTGGGCAACGTGAGCAACCCATGTGCGAGATGCGGTAACCAATCCGAGTGGAGCCCTGGGTCACGGCAGAAAGAGAGGGAGCTTCGGTGGGGCTACTCCGACTTATTCGGTTAAGGGCTCACTGAAGTCTGCAGCGTCTGTTCACCAGTAGGTGCGGCTGCAAGCGGGTGTCTGCTTGGAGCACGCGGTTCGCTATAAAAACGTGTATTTGGTTGCGAAACCACCCTCGTCCTAGCAATGAGTTGTGCGCTGGGTTTGGGACCCGCCACGTAAAAACCACTTCCAGTGAAGAAGCAAGGCAAAGCCTCGGATGAGACCCCCCCTTATGATAACATTCTTTACTGCTCATATGTATTTCATACATTTTTTTTAATTATCCACCGATTTTCTTCTTTTCAAATTACTTGTTTTTTTTTTTGTATAAAAACAGGCATTAATACAAATTAAAAAATTAAAAAAATCTATTATTTCTTAAACCTTTTCTCGGTTAAATTAAAATTGTTTTAATTTTTTCATAAAAAAATAAAAAATCTGGAATGATTAATAAATTTTTCAAAAAATAATAAGTTTATAGAAAACTCATGTACATACATATATACTGTTTATGGATAGTTTTCTACGTTTTATTTGCTACATTTCGTATAAGATATACGTGATTAAGTGGAACCACTTTTTTAAGCTGAATAACGGTAAATTGCAAATATCTCGAAAACTTCTTCTTCTTCTTATTTGGTGCTGTAACCGCCTAAGCGATTTTTGCCGAGTTCAACAGGCCCGCCAGTCATTTCTCTTCTGAGACAACTGGCGCCAATTGGAAACGCCAAGTGAAGCCAAGTCCTTCTCCACCTGATCTTTCCATCGCAGTGGGGGCCTCCCTCTTCCTCTGCTACCACCAGCGGGTTCCAGTTGAATACTTTCAGAGCTGGAGCGTCGGTGTCCATTCGAATGACATGGCCAAGCCAGCCGAGCCGCTGTATTTAAATTCGCTGCATTATGTCCATGTCGTTGTAAAGCACATACAGCTCATCGTTCCATCGTCTGCGGTACTCGCCGTCGCCAACGCGTAAAGGACCGTAAATCTTCCGCAAAATCTTTCTCTCAAACACCCCAAGAGCCGCCTCATCGGATGTTGTCATTGTCCATGCTTCTGCGCCATATACCAGCACGGGCATGATGAGTGACTTATAGAGCGTGGTTTTCGTACGTCGAGAGAGGACTTTACTCCTGAATTGCCTACTCAGTCCAAAGTAGCACTTGTTGGCAAGAGTGATTCTGCGTTGGGTTTCCATGCTGACATTGTTATCGGTGTTAATGCTGGTGCCCAAGTAAACGAAATTCTCTACTTTCTTGAAATTGTAACTGTCAACAGTGACGTGGGTGCCAAGGCGCGAATGTGCTGACTGTTTGTTTGATGACAGGAGATACTTCGTCTTGTCCTCGTTTACCACCAGACCCATTCCCTTTGCTTCCTTATCCTACTAGGAAAAGGCAGAACAGACTTCGCGGTTTTTAATACCGAGCGGTTCAGTTCTGCAGCTCTAATTATCTTCTCCAACATCAGATTAAAGAAGTCACATGAAAGGGAGTCGTCCTGTCTGAAACCCCGTTTGGTGGCGAAATTTCGAAATCTTATATATGGAAAAAATACTAAATTTCGGAATAAGAAAGCGATTCTGCATAGGAATTGGATAGTGGCATGCGCATTTTCGTTGTAAACCAGTGTTTAAATATAAAAATGTTATGATAATGTTATAAATATAAAAATGTTATAATAGTGTTATGAATATAAAAATGTTATGATAATGTTATAAATATAAAAATGTTTTTGTTTTTCTCTTGCTTTTCTTGCTTTATTCCGACACTATAGAAGTTGATGTTTATTGAAATGTTTTAAGTTTTTATTTGCCTTAACGTATGTATTTGAAAAAAATAATAATTTTTGATATTCCAATAATTAGCTTTATGTTATAACGTTAGACAAGTAGTTATAGTTTCCAGTTTTCATACTAAACCCCTATGAAAATTCACTATTTTGCTACTATCTCCCTCACTACCAGCGTAATACTTTTCAGCTTTAAATCGATCTGGATCTTGCTTTAGCAGCCAAATTAATGTCTGGCAAATTAATTCTATATTCATTAGTACTTAAACAACATCATATTAAACTTTGAGCTTTACTAAAATGATTTGAAAAATAAATTTTTTTTAATAAAAAATGACGTCTGGCACAATGTTAGCAACAACGGACATGTCTAGCAATAATAAATCTACGTTTCTAAAAGTTAGTTAAAGCTAATAAAAAGAAAATTAGCCTCACTAAAATTAATTAAAAAAATTAGCATGTTTTAACTGTAAAGATACGATGCGCACTAGTCAACGCAACCATTACCGCCTGCCAAATATCCCCCTCGCTAACCGAGGGAGTGAAAGAGATGCCCTATTAAAAAACCAGCTGTCCTGAAACTTCTGTTTTCACGACGTTGCTAGCTCCCGTACTACAACTATTACCACGTTTATATGATGCTTCAATTCGTTCTAAGTCAAACCATGTTATAT
Source organism: Rhagoletis zephyria (assembly GCF_001687245.7). Lineage (NCBI taxonomy): Eukaryota > Metazoa > Arthropoda > Insecta > Diptera > Tephritidae > Rhagoletis > Rhagoletis zephyria. The sequence goes on from NW_016173609.1 coordinate 6,666, forward strand.
GAACACACACATGTAAACACATTTTCTAATCGAATTGAAACTTTTAACCGTGCCACCATAAATCACATTTTGAATGCGTGTTAAGAGTTGTTGAATCGTGCTAAGAGTGCATATAAACACGGAATTTGTCCACACGGTTGGTTCATGCAACTCTGTATAAAGTAAACCATATAAATAGTTCTTGGAATTACATTTATGCTAAGGTTTGTTATAAAATTAATAGCTAAGATAATTTTTACAAGGCTTTTACAAAATTGAAATATTTTAACGAAACTCTGTACGTGCACTTCTTTCAGGCGTAGAACGGATGGTATTGAAAATGGGCAAAATCGGACAATAACCACGCCTACCGCCCATATAACGGTAATTTTCTGAAATACGAAAACTGCGATATTTTAGTAACTACTCAAAATTGTTATTTGTAATCATTTTTAGACGAAAAATAAGAATATTATAAATTTTTGGTAATTGGGCGTAGCCACGCCCACTTATTGTTAAATGTGTATATCTTGGTAACCGCTGCACCAATTTCTTCGAAACTTGGCACAGTTGTTAGCCTTGCTACAGCATACCACATGGCCAAAATTTTTAAAATCGGACAATAACCACGCCCACATCCCATATAACGGTAATTTGGAGAAATACGAAATCTTCGATAAATCAGTAAATATTAACCCTCTAGTAGGCCAATTTTTTTATGAGTTGAAAAATTCAGGAACTTTTTCCTACAGGGGAGAAAAACCAAGACCGTCTGGATACGGGCTCGCCGATATACTTACACATATTTTCAGCTTTCTCTTAGACAATGTTGATCTACGAACCGGCAATGCCGTCTGCAGACGGTCAAAAATGCAAAACTGGGGTTTTATATGTCGGCAAGCCGGTCTGTAGACGGTCTGTGTCCGAAAGCAATTTTCTCCATTTCGAATGGTGACATAATTATAAAACTTATATTAAAATACGGTGCTTTTAACAACGAAATCCACCGAATTTTTTTATATCAAAAAATTTTTCAAAAGAAAAAATTTCTTTAATTACGAAATTACTAAATAGCAAGAAATAATTAAAAAATTAAACCGTGTTTTCAAAATCTGTAATTCAACTGCCGATTAAAATAAAACGGATTGACATAACGGATTAAAATTTACTTCGCCGTAAGGGTACGATTTTTGTCTAAAGATCGTGCCTTACGAATATAGAAAAAAATTATTATAGGTGCACTAAAAAGGTGTTTAGTTAACGACCGTCTGGAGGCGGTTCTGTCTACTACAGGGTTAAAGCTACTGTATTCAAAATTGAAGCTCGCAACAATTCTTTGCCAAGAAATACGTTTATGATAAAAATTTGGAAAATGGGCTTGGCACCGCCCACTTATATGTATATTTATCTCGGTAACCGTCATACCAACTGAAGCATTTTCACCTGAGCTAAGCCTTTTGACCACTTCAGTATGTTAATTATAGGTAGACAATTATTTTCCGTTTTCCTTTAACATCACATGACACACTATGTAGCACTATCCACATCACCTTAACGGTATTCAGAAGAAGCACATCGCACTAACTGAAATTTTTTCGCGTACGGAATAGTAGAAGTACATACCTATGTATGTACACTTTTAAGATGCATGCATGCGAATTATGCGTGGCTTTTATTGTATCTCTGTATTTTACTAACTCCCTTCTTAACAGAAGTGTCTAAAAGTTAACAGTTTGGCAATGTTAAACACCGTTGAAGCTAATTTCCGGTATTTCTCTTACTAGCGCCTGAAACTATACTTATTATTTACTACCGCCGGCAGCTTTAACAAATTTATAGCGTTTTTACGTTCTTTGGCAAATTACGCTCTGTTAGCCGTAAATTATACTATGTTTTGACCGCCTTTGTATCAAGACCCCTGGACCATCTACGGAATTCATTTATATTTTTAATTGCATTGCCATCGTTATTGGAACTATGCTGAAAATTTCAAGTCTCTACCTTGTCGGGAAGTTAGTTTAAAGCTTGTAATAAAAATGGAAATGGACTCTAATCAAATTCACCCAAGAATATTCAATGTTCGCATTTTCGACCAATTTTGGAACCATTAATAGTATGCGAAATGATTTTATTCTCTCAAAAGCTAATTGCTTATATATGTTTATAGAGTTAGTTGCTATGCAGACCAAAAGTTTTTTTCCAAGAAAAAAAAAATAAAAATAGCTTCGACTTTGCGCAAATCCTTTATACCCCAGCAAAAAAAACGATAATCAATTTTAGTGGTAACGTGTTCTAGAAGGCATAGCGTTATAATGCCTTCGAATTTTTTCGCTTCTTTAAGGCATTACCGGTAATGCAAAGTAGAGTATCCTACAATATTTTATTTATTTTGCTTCTTTGTTTCATTTCGGGGAATGCAAAGGAGAATTTCCTATAATATTTTTTTTTAATTCGCTTCTATGCTTAATTTCAGGGAATGCAAAGTAGAATGCTGCATCAGCTGAAACATAAAATGAATATCCAACAATTCTTTTTCTACCGTTACTTTCTGGGGAATTTTGTCTCGCATAAAAATCATGTTTTGCTTTGTCCAATTTGCAGCGAAGTTGAAGTCAGTCAATGTAGTGAAGTACAAGAGTGAGGAAGTACAATTTTAAGCTGAATTAAATATGCATGTATGTACCTACCGATTTTTAAGTAAAATCTAAATACCTAAATACATACATATGTATGTATAAAAACTGATTTATAAACATTTTAATTAATTTTAATCTTTTAAGACATTTTCTGACTTCAATTTAATATAAATAAGTATGTACTTATCTAGGCATTCTACATTAGTTTCTCTGTAAGGCATTATTTGTTCGCTTCTCTGTATTCTGTTTATCCATGCGTTCTCCCTTCGCTCGAAGGTAATGCTGCAGGTAAAGACTTACGGCCAATGACATAAAATAATGCCTTCTTGAAGCGAAAGGGTAAGCGATTCCCATCGCCTAGCTCGTTTCCACTTTCGTTTCTGTGGTAATCGTGTTTTTTGCTGGGACAGATCTAATTGTGTGCATAAACACACCTATGACAAATGTTTGTCAACAACTACAACAGGGCCATACCAGCTAATTAAGAAAAGCATAGAACTGTTAAACTAGTAAAATTCATCATTCGCACTAAGTTTGTCAGTCCCTTGCTTACTTATGATGTTTGAGACTAAGTATTATTTACTTTTTTTTTACGTTAATCAACAATATTAACAACAAAAATATGAAAAATAGTTAAGTCAGCTGACTGCATATGATATGTATGTATTTACATTTATACATATGTACATGCCTATGTAAGAATGTGTATATTTACTTCTCGCGTTCCCAATTGAGATCGGTGGGCAACAACGCTGTCCCACCTCAAGTAGACGTCTTTGTCGTTGCATACTTAGCTACTTAACACTCGTTCCGATCATAAATTCATAAAATTCACGGTATGTATTTACCCAAGCCGGTCGATGTCTCGCAAACTACATACATGTTCGCTCATTCATTTGGAATTTGAGGAGACAACTTGGCTTTATCATTTTTAGCATCAAGTCGCGCGACTTAGCGTTTTACGAGTACTTCCTATGTGGTTATAGTACAGATGGCGCTAACAAATAATATAAAATAAAGGTATATACGACTCATTCCAGTACATGCTATACTATATTTCTCATATTAGTATTTAGGTTAGAACTTACATTTTGTGGGACACAGCTGGGGGCAGTGCAAATTTGCGAATGTTAAAGACGAATAGAGTGACACGCGACCGATATTTTTAAATTTACCTGACAGCTACTGTAAAGTTGACAGGGAATGGTGAGTAGAACTATTCAAAGTAAATTTTCATAGTCAAAGGAGAAGCTGATTCTGCGGCATCTCTATTACTTTCCTTGACTTCATTTTCTTCCGTAGAATCTCTGTGAATGATTGCTTCATTAATTACACTAATGATTGCTGCTTATTAAAATCACAGGACTAATTTATTGTGGCGCAATGAGTATGCCGGGGCGTATACGCCCCTTTTAATCTTCCCTTCAATAAGTACTATTTTTCTCTTCATGATTATATATATTACTACAGTTATACTTGTTTTTGTATTAATTGCATTGAATCTGTACCATCCACAAACAGTTAAATTTCCCTCGCTGAATTTTGAGTTAGCTCACTTTAGATCTAGGTGTGCGATGTACTAATTAAATTAATTCCTAAATATATATATTTTAACGCCTTCAACTTTTAAATTAAGTGGTTAAAAGCTTCTCACAGTTTCAAAATTTTCTTAAAATACTTTTTAAAAATTATTTTGTAACATATTTTTTAAGACTTTCTCACACAATAACAAATTATCAGGTTTAGAACCTTCTGAATGGAAAATAATAACCAATAAAATGTTAACGTAACATTGCAGCAGCCCCTACGTGCCGATTACGTATCTGTTATTTAGTCCGTCCATAAGTTGCGATACTAAGCTATTTCTAGAAGAGCGCAATAAAGTTGTCAGGTTCATTTCCATTTGTACTGGTATGTTGGGCGCAAGTCGTCACACAAGTGAAGCACCCAAAAAAAACCTTGGTTAGAGCTATAAAGAGATATTTTATATTATATTTCAGCAGTTTCTCTCCTTTTCCCCCATTATATCATTTTATTTCGGAACACAATATACAATATTGTTTTTCACATTACTTAGATACAAAGCCGCAGATACGCCATGCAGGCATCTACTGGCTATCTCTCAGGCAAGTTAACGAGATTATCAACACAAAGACGAGATGCGAAGTATTGCACATTATGACTAAGATCCGCTATGTACTAGTAAAAGAGTACGTATTTAAGTACGTATTTACGTGATGTAGAGATAAACCTGGAAAGTACGAAAAGTACTTGTTTATGTATCTCGTTATTTGTTAATCTTTGTATTGAATGAAGCACTTGTTCCATAAAACCGTCAGTTGTTTTTCTTCTGCCAATTAAAATGCCAAGTGCAGCTAAATCCTTCTCTACCTGATTTTTACATCGCACAGGAGACCTTCATCTTCCTCGTGTTCATTCTTCCGGGTTGAATACTTTCGAACTGGAGCGT
>NW_016173610.1:0-11749 GCF_001687245.7 Rhagoletis zephyria
ACAGGGTTACATGAGAGATTGTTATTACAAGTTGTAATTTTATTCTCAACAGGAATTATCTAATAAAAGCGATTCCCCTCCCCCTCCCGAGGAATTAAAATTCCACCAAAATCGGGGAATTTTCCTCCTGTTGGCATCGGATTATGAGATCATTTGCAGGAATTTTAATATGAGCATTGAAGTCGGTTTTATTTTCGCTTAAAAATTACTTGTTTTAAATTGTAGTTTTTCATCAAATAGCGGTATACGGGGGAGCATTTTCTTACCACACTTTTAAATTGAAATAACAAATTTCGTGCAAATTTAGGGTGAATAAATAGTTAAATTTTTATGATAATAAAAATATTTTCTTTATTTATTTATTGTCATTATAAATGCACTAATTTACACAATATACAAAACACTTTCTTTTTAAAGTCAAATATTAAGGTCATTTATGTATGTCATAGCTTAAGGCTTATGAAGGCCATTTATGTATGCCATAGTTTTTATTTGAGATTCCTGCTATTATTAATAATATAAGGATAGAGAGCAGTGAGTATTAAACGGTATGCACTTTACTAAATAGAACTCACGTCAAAAATTTTAATTATCATCACTGAAGATAAGATTGCACATTTCATTATTCTTCTGGTTCAAGGCCAATGTACGGCCTGCAAGTTTATGTGTGGTTTTCGTGCGAATGTGTTTATAATAGGAGTTCGGTGTCAAATAAACTGATTTAATGTTTGATTGGCTGCAAGTAAGAAATAATGAGTTATTTAAACATGTATTTAATATTCTTCGCAGCTCACTTTAGCAATAAATCCGGCCGTTGCAGTTTCATACATAATTTTACGCCGGAGTAGAAATCGATATCGGCTTGCAGAGTTATGCGCGGTTCGCTAGTCACAGTAAATTTGTTTTCCACTCTTGCGTATGTGAAACCGGCCACCATATATCCAACGACTGCGGCTCCAGTGCTGCAATTGCAAATTATTCGATTACTTTCTATTATCTTGTATACGTGTTGCAGACCAAACCCGATCTTGGGACAAACTGTTTTGCCTGGGCTAAACCAGATCAGGGGCCACATTATTTTTGCGCAGAACACCTTCCCGCGTAGGAGGCCTTCGGCCGCACTTAAAAATATAAAAATAACCCCCATCCAGCTTATTTCCGCATTAGAAGTATATATTGGATCTAGCTGGAAATAGTTTAGCCTAGGAAAACCTAGTTGGTCCCAAGATCGGGTTTGGCCGGCCGGTAACATATATATTGCACCAGCATTCACTTACTTCTGATTGATTTCCGTATTTGCATTGCGATTCCACAAACTCAACTCTACTTTGCCGTTCAGATCGATCGAGCGAGTGCCTACCACTCGCATATAAACTGTCGCACCAGACGAAAGTATAATATAATGCTCATGATCCTCCGCCAGAATTGTTGCTTGATATGCCGGCGTTGATTCAGAGGCAGTGCCACTCCAAACGTGGCCCATTAGCTCACCTTGGCCGGTGAAGAAAACAAGTGGTCGTAAATGTACCCCTTGTACACTGATTTCCATCCCAGCAGTAGCTGGACTGTCGTCTAAATCATTTTCTGCCTCGTCTTCAGAATTAGCAACAAAAGACGTGAGCCCAGTAGTGTAAATGCCAATCTGTAAAAGTAAAGAAATAAGCGTTTAATAAAAAATGCGAAAGAGTATGTGTGTCTAAATTTTTACCTTAAAAGTGCTAAACTCCTCTTTTCCTGCACCCAGCAACAGTTCAACAGTGCCACGTTTTAACACACCCTGATAGATCTCCTGCACACTTAATAACGATTCGTTGAATGCTGGCGTCAGCGAGAGCTCTCTGGTCAGAACAGTTGTAAGCCCTTTCTGAGCTATTACATTGTAATTATTTACTTCGGGAAGCTCGGCTAGGCAAGAACTCAATAATGCTTTAAAACGTGGACACTTATCGGAAATCATGCGGAGCTTTTGAATAACGAAAGTCTTAATTTCAAAGTGGCGATCATTAGAGTTCAGGTAAAGCAGAAGTTGGCTCAATTGCTCCTTGGTTGGTTTGAGCGCAAGCAATATATCCAAGGCAATAACACGTGCCGAGGAGTCGTATTTGCGCTTAGATTGGTAGAAAATCTCTGCTAGACTGCGACGATGCTTCTCATTGAAGTTCACAATGGGGAAAGTTTTCAAAGCCTGCAAAGCAGCAACCGATTCGGCTACTTCGCCCGTTAAAGCGCTGTTGAAGAGCATGGGCAATGTGCTAACATCTTGGAGATTTTGCAACGCTCGTATATAAATTAATTTACAGTCGATCTCCTTACAATCTTCATTGAGATTTTTCAATATGAATTGACGTACATTGTGTAAGAGCGCGTCATTGGGATCGAAACTAGATTGGCGCGTTAGAGCAGCGACTGTCTGGACCACAGTATCGCGAAGCTTTTCATTTGGAATTTTTTCATTTTCTGTTTTAGGTTGTAAACGTTCGAACAGATCTTCGATGACAGTGCGTTCAGGATGTGAGCCAATAGCGAGCGATTGCAGATATTGCTCCAGGAGTTCAGCATCGTCTTCATTATCGAATTTGTATAACTCAGTTATAGCATTATGAGCATCACTTGATTGAACGGCCGCAAGCAGATCAATTAATGGTTTAGCAGAATCCTTACGCGCTTTAAGGATCTCAACATATTCCTCGTGCTTGGTTATTCGAGCCAATGGCAGAAGTTCAGCAATAGCCAGAGCCAGCGATTGCTTCCCAACATGCTCGTTAGAAAACTCAGAGTCAAAGTTTGCAATTCGCTCTTTCAGCTGTAAGCATGTGAATAAAGGAATTGAACAAATAATATCACATACTATAATATTCTTACAGTGCTGTCCTTAATTTCGCTAAGCGCGCCATCTACGTCTGCATCGATATCGAAAACGCGATACCACTCGAGCAAGCTTTTTATTGCTTCATCTAGCGTATTAAACTTCAGCTGCTCCACTATGTCGGAACTCTCTACGAGATGTGTTAAGCTGAATCGCGAGCTTACTTCACTTCCCACATCAGGTTTGGATGTTAGTGCAGTGCGATGCTTTTCCGAGGATATGGCTTGCATGAGTGTGCCCACAGCACTTAGCTCATACTCAACAATTTCTTGCGACACTTGCGAAATACCTAAAGTAAAAGACCATTTAAAAAATATACATAAATCAAACGAATATTATTGATTATTGATTTGCTAGCTCTCACCCAACGCCTTCTCTGCCCTATAGTTTACTTTCAAATCCCAATGTGAGCAATCTGTTTTGATCTTCTCAATTCTTGTTGATGACTTAACTGCATAGAATGCATTGCACTTGCCAGAGACATCTACCTCTGTTACAGGACCATTCTGATACCGCAATTGCAAAAGCGACGCAAAGGCGCGTTCCAAATTCAGAAGCGATTGATCACGAGATGTATGTGCTATAACTTTGCTGGGCTTTCCCTCGACGAGACTCACGTAGAAAGGACGGTCTGGTATTTTTGTTATTTCGGCATTGATACTTGATTTGCGGGCTTTTGCAGGAGCGCTGACTTTCGAATATGTGAAGTAAACCTGCAGAAGTTGAGCTTTTTCACTGTTCCAAACGGAGTTCACCTTCAACTGGGATCGAAATATGTAACTGGCTTGCTCAGTGCTGGAACGCTTTAAATCGTGCATAGACACGGCATTGGTCAGCTCGAAAAGGTGTTGACTTTTAGGTGGAATAAGGAAGGCAGTGTTTGATAGCACAGAAGGCACTGGAAAAAAGTTCGTTAATAGTAAATATTTTCTATGGTAGTAATCAAAAGAAATCTTCTTTATACTGAAATTTCTTAACACGTCATTAGCATATACATATTTTCTTTAAGGCAGCGTCAAAGTAGCTCGAGCAATTTTCTTATCTTTTAATCTGAGCTGGAGTCCCGTCTATAGGCTTTCTGATAATAAGACAAAGCATGAATAGCAAATATGTAATAATACAATCAACTTTCTCCAGCATAAGTTGCTTTCATAACAGCGTTGGGGTCGAAGGTTATCAAGTTTGAATGTGTATTTCAGAGAAGCAGCATTTCACTGCATGAAGAGCCACATTTGTATTGTACCTACTTAAATGCATCCGGTGGGAAGATTCAAATTATTGTCCGTAGAGAAATTTTTGGCGTCATTATTTCTACTTTTATAAAAACATGTATTCGAATACCTGTTTTCATACAGGTGCTTTTGCGCCGACGAAGGTCGCTAATCTCCAGTCATTCACTTGCAAAGTTTATAGACACATTTCCTTCCCTAATGTATTTAGTTTTGTGTCTTGAATTATTAATAAGTAGTGCCTATCGTATGTAATTACCACCTTCTTTACACTTAAGTCTACACAAAGTTTACACAATTGTCTCTTCCCTGGTTCAACCACGGCCCACATCCCCTCTTTCACCAACAGGTATTTGGACTACTTACCCAATATGCAAAAGAGTATGCATAGCGCCGGTATAAACAGTTGTTTACAATTCATCCTAGATGCAATTATGAATCTATTCGTCTATAGTTTGGAAATAAAGTGCTATGCTAGCTAGTTCAGGTGACGTTCCATAGGTTTATCAGCAAAAAATCGTATAGATCCGTGCACTAAAGAAGTCAGTCTTAAAGCTTTGCGGGTGATGGAAGACAAATCAAAATCAGTGTCCGGGGCAGACGTCAACGTCGTCGATAGGGGCAGAGACGGCGCTGACATGATAAGTTGTCCTGCCAGATCGGTGCTTTGGGGAAACATAAAAGGCAAATGAATTTGCGAGGAACCCAATTTTGGGCGGTATAATACTTGAAACAAGTACGGGCTATTAAAAAAATAGAACAGAATAGTTACTCTATGTTGGCGGTCTTTAAAAATATATTTAAATCTTTAATTTTGTGGTTTCCAATTTATTAATGTATGGCAGGTCGTTTGTGCTGAACAATATGACAAATAGATGTCGCTGCTCAGATATAATTTTGCTATCCCCCAAAAGATGCCACTGAGATCATTAAAGATGGCGTGTGCACACACTTGCAAAAGTGATAGTCTGGCAACTTTAGAAATTTGTATAACGCCGGAAGCGCTCTTAAAATATTTTGCTGAAGTTTTATTAATAAAAATTGATTTCAGTAAATTTATGAAAATCGTGCGACAACTCTTGCCCGAAATGCATACAGATTAGTGTTATTTAAGAGTACAACAACAACAATAATATCAACTGTAGACTTCAACTGCTGAGCCAGGTCGTAGAATCGAATCGTTTTCCCACAGAGCAAGTTCACAGTACAACATTTTCTGATGGCACTGGCCTATTCGGAAATAACACAAGTATTTTTCAAAGCAAGTATTAAGCCCATTTCCTTGCCGTCTCAACTGGGTCTTGCAAATAGAGAACAACCGATTAAAATATTAAAAAAAAAAATCTTTCTGTCGATGTTACATACAACTGCTTTTGAAACGCTCATCGCAACGTAGTTATTAAACCATGAATCAATAGTAGATAAATAAGCAACGTGAATTGAGTGACTCATTAAATCTCTGATATTTATAGTTTTCGTACTCTTTTTTTCCGAAATCTATGGCAATTTGTAACAAAGTTGATACAAAAACTACAATATTGATGAATATGCATCTAATTAATGTTAACTGACCGCAAAGTGTCGTATTTAGACTCAAATGTGGCCAACAATTACATACAATATCAAATATCTACAACAACTCACTGCTTAGTTCTCACAATTGCCAAATTCTGAAATAGCCAGTGACATAAACCGGCATTTCGTCTGAAAATTTACTCTTAATCTTTTTAATGGCAAAACAAAAAAAAAAAAGAATATCAACAAAATAGAAGTAAATAAAAATATTGATGGAAAGATGAGAACATGAAGAAACAATGTACGAAAACCGCAAAGCTGAATCATCAAAAATGAAATACATTTGAACGCGACTCACTAAAGTCAATGCACATCAAATTTATGTTACATTTGTATATACATATTCACATACATAGATATGTATGTATGTATATCAGATATTTATAATTGAAAAGTTATTTGAGTTAGAGTCATGCCTGAAAACTGAAATGCATGATAAAGTTTAAACAAAAAGGAAACTTAAAAAAAAATACAAACGAACTAAAAATCTCATACATATACAACTATATTTGAAGTCGGGCGGGCGGTAATTGGTGGCCATTCTTTCGTGCATACCTACACCTCTGGAGAATACTATGCATCTATGTACGTACTATCCGGATATGTGCATGTATCATCTTCTACTTGAAAGCAGGGTACGAAAATAAACTGTACAAAACAATTCCCATTTGCTCATCGATCATCATGATCAGAAACAAATTGTAAGATTCACTGTAATTTTCCCCAACGAGAAACGTTTGCTTTTCGTTTGCGACAATTGTACCATATTGTACGTTTTATATGTATGCAAACGTTTCAATTACGTGAAAAATATTTTTTTCTGTAAATTTTCATATCCAGTTCAATTAAAAAACATTTTTATTTTTTCTATTCATTGCAGCCATTCGTTTTGTATTTAGTTATTACATATATGTACATACATACATACATTTTTCTCTGCACGATTCATTTCGTTTGTTGTTTTGTCTGTAACTACTAAACTACTGCAGTGTACTATCGCAAAGTGAACTCAGCCGTTTTGTTTTCGTATTGTACCGAACTGTTGAAGTAATAAACGAAACGAAATAGTAACGTACAATATAGTTTATTTTCGTACACTGCTTGAAAGTAAGCATTGCGTATCAGAGATTCAATTACATAGTATTTTCTTAATGTACATACATACATACACACTTTTGTACATATATATTTGTATATACTTAACTACTCCAGTGGATGGTTTATTCAATTGAGTATTTATACTCCTGACTCGCGGGATATGAGCAAATCCCACAAGAGTTTTTAATGCCACTGCAAAAAAAATGGCAGTAAGCCGAATATCTGTCACAGCTATTTTGTAATTTTTGAAATTTTAGATTTTTTAATTTTAATAATTTAAGATAACTCAAAATGTTAAAATTAACCGGCTCTTCTTGCCAAAATGAACGAATCAAGTGTAAAAAAATAGTGTGTCACCAAATGAAAAATATTACATTGAATAAAAGCTGACTATGATTTGAGAAACTAAAATTCCATTTAAAAAATTTTTATTGGCACACTCTAAAATTTATTCTAAAATTGTTATACATACAGTCCCCTTTTTTTGACCAATTGTCCTAGTAATTTATTTCTTTTATACGGGACACCAAATGTTCTGTATTTCGTTTAATGTCCTGTATTTCTTCCGTATTCGTTGTACGGTATTTCGATACCTGAACAGCCTTTTAAAATGGGCTTTATTATACTAAAATTTAAAGATTTTTTTTTTTAAATTTTGTGGCGTAGAAATCTCGAGAAAATTATCCTACAATTTTGTGACGATACTACACTGCGTTGCATAATTGTAAGATCGCCACATATTAACAAGTTTTGACTATTTATTTTTATATTATTTAATTTTAATTACATTCTTGTAAAACTATAGTTCATTCTATAACAAAACCCATACAAATCCAAATTTCAAGCTTTGATCAAAAATTATGAAAATTCAGCTAATTTTGACCAATGATTTATACTTTTTTTTTACGAATTTTTGGAAGTTTTGTGTATGTAGTTTTATAGCCCATGCAATTTTAGAGTTTTATATGGCTACAAAAAACCGTTAATTTTAGGCATTTTTTTTTGTTGACAGTGTTGTCCATAATTTGTATGGAAGAAAATGAGTGACACCGTCAGCAAAAAAAAATTGCCAAAAATTCGTAAAAAAAGTATACAATTTTGGTGAAAATTCGCTGAATTTTTATGATTGTTTCGTTTGGAACAAATGTACCACATTTAAAGGGGTTCTCCATTCTCCTGTCGTCCTTTTATTCCAAACCCTCTCCATCGCCATGGCTCAGGTCGATTTTTTTTTTACTGTACCTAAATTTCTACGAGCTGAGAAGAATCGCAGAAAAAACAGTCGTTATAGCCGGGTTGCGGATCGTAATAATTAAGGAAACGGTGATGAAAACTGTCGCCCCAATAGTGCTAGGTAGATCCTTGCCAAGCCGGACTTCAAATATAGTTGTAAATGCACAAGCGCTTAATTACACAATTTCATAATTCTTGAGTTGATACTTAAGGTTTCAAAGTTTATTTTTTTGATTTTTAGTTAGTTTTTGTTTTTTTTCATTGGTTTATAAAAAAAAAATTATTTTACAATTTTTAGTGATGGATGAACCCAAGACGCAATAAAAACGGTTGAAGCAATAACAAAAATATAAAATTATTATAGAAAATATGTATGTTGCCCATACTTCTACTTTGTGTACGTCTTAAAAATGCAAATTTTTAAAATTTTAATAATCATCGTTGCTAATACTCATCGTTTATGGCTGCGACGACCATTTTCTAAAAAAATTACAAAAAAGTCTTATTTATTGCTTAGCGATTATTGCAAATATTCATTCTACATACATGAGGTGGCTGCTATAGTTATTAAAAAATGTTTTAGTTTTCGTACTTCTGAAAATTAGCTTCACTCAACGCAGGGAAATATCTGTCCCGGGTTTGGTAGAAATGGATAAATCGGTTACCGAGAATCAAAAGTGGGCGGCGGCACGGTGTCAGGAAGAGGGGCGGAAAAATGATTAAATCTACCTATGCAAAGTATGCTGCCTTGATGAGAACCCTAACGGGACTAAACAAGAGCGGTATTCATCTAAACCGATAACTTTCTCAGGCAGATATTTTTATAAATTTAAGCACTCTGTTACATGAACGCCCTTACTCTTCTTTCGTTTACACTAGCTGCAATAGTCGTATTTTCTTTGGTTATGAGGATCCCGCTTATTGCCCGAATAAAACACAGCTAGAGTTGTGACAAAGTTGCATTGGCTTCAGTTTATCAAATTTTGTTCAGTGGAATCGATGGAAAAATTGATCAGAAATGTGTAAACGAGTTTCCATACAAATTTTGACAATTAATTTATGAAGTTTACACAATTATAAGTTTATACGGTTTATAATGGATTTATAAGGTTTGATGAATACCCTTAATGTTGCCAGCTTTGACCTGTCTCTATCCAGTGGAGCAGTACGTAGCTTAAAGTATAAACAGAACCAAAATGTTGAGCGAACGACGCGTCGTCGGACGAGCGATGCCGTAAGGGGATATTCGTCACAACATTGCACCCAATTCTGTTTTACGAAAACATCGTCAGCTGAATGAGAAATAAAAAATATAAAAAATACAAAATCTAAAACAGGAATTCCCAAATTTTCCCATTCTGCTGCTTCCTAATAAATTCACAGATCCACAAAAAAAATATCGACGAAAGGTTCATTTGACCAAACTTAGTCTATCAAATGTTTTTGGGGTCGCTGAACACGAATCTGAAGTCCGTTTTACTCCATCATGTCTAGATTTTTTCCTAACCTCAAAAAATACCTCGGATTTTCTCTGTCACGTAAAATCCGAGATGTTTTTTGAGGTTAGAAAAAAATGGACTTCAGATTCGTGTTCAGTGACCATAAAAACATATAACAGACTAGGTTTGGTCAAAGGAACCTTTCATCGATTTTTTTTTGTGGATATGTGTTATCAGCTAAGAAAGTGAAGAAGCAGAGCAATTTTTTCAGTGATAGCTGGCAGCTTATTTTGAGACTGGCGGCAGCGGAAAAATTACAGATAAATCTATTATCGCGGAATTTCGTCAGACAAACTTCGTCGTCACTTTGGTTGTGTGCAATCTCATACACTGCAGTGTATTTTAATATTGACAGCGAACTTTTTTCCGACGAAGTTCGCTCAGCCATTTGATTCTTTTTAAACTTTTACGATGCGACTACATATTTTAATTAGTTTTAAGTCCTTTTGCTTTATAGTCAGTCAAAACTTATTGTTCAATTGACATTATGATATTTTAATAAATAAATACAAATAAATATATAAATGTGTACAGAGGTATAAAAACGATGGTAAGCGCCAAACTGGCCACACCAGCCACATGAAGCCCCTACAAGGGGCGTCGTATATATCCCAGAGTCCTAGGCAGTGATGGAAAAGTAGGTACAATTGTACCTTTTCAGATCTTTTTTAGTTGGAAAAAATATTCGGTACATATGTACATATACAGGGCGCACCCAGGAATATATTTTAGGGGGGGTTTTATATTTCTGAATATATATCACCGGAAAATACTGAAAATTTGCTTCAGATAATACCCTCTTTAAAATGCATTTATGCAAGTTTTATGTATAGTATGTAATAAATAAATAAACGTTTTAAAATTCATAAACTGCACTTTATTTACAGATTAACAGAACTCAAACGCTTTTAACCGACTTCAAAAAAAAAGGGAGGTTATCATCTCGCCGGAATTCATAACTTTGGACCACGTGAACCGTTTTCAATAATCCTTTTTTATTAGAAACATAGTACCTCAAGGTTCGTCCCGTAATTTGTTTTAGAGATTCGATGATTGGATCATAAAGAAATTAACGGTACCCCTAAATTTGAATATGAGTATTGAAGTCCGTTGTGTTCTTTCCTTAAAAACTACTTGTTTAATAAAAAGTGCTATAAACTCAAGATGCGCTCAACTTTCAAAAGTACCTAATAAAAAATTTTAAAAAAGAGTCAGTAAAAATAAATTTATTGATTCCATGAATTTTTGCACTTCTATGTGCATTTTTTCGATTTCTGGTTTTCGATAGAGATGGTGATTTTTTACGATTGCTAATTTTTTTTAATATTTCAAATACCAAAAAAATTAACTGAACTCTCAAGAAAAACGAAAAATTCATATAAAACGACGGACGAGAAATGGAAAAGAAATTTTCTTCTACCAAAATTTCTTAAATCAGTTTGCAGCTCTCAAGAAAAAAAATGCTCGTATATTTATTCCCTCATGAGAATTTACAGCAAAAGCAAAGCGCTTTTTCAAGCAACAGAAATTATCTATACATATAATAAAATTGTAACAGGTCGATGTCTGTACATTATAGATATTAAAGAAAAATTAATGTGGGGGGTCTTTTTTAAAGCACCAGAAGCCAAATCAACCATTTTTAGAATTTTTGTCTGTCTGTCTGTCTGTCTGTCTGTCTGTCTGTCTGTATGTTTGTTCGCGCATCACTCGAAAACGAATGCATGGATTTGAATGCAGTTTTAACCGATGCATTGCTAGAGGTCTAACTTAAAATTTAGGAAGAAAAAAAATTAGAGAGTTGCCACCTGTTTGAAAATTGGAGTTTAAGTAAATTGATAAGAAAAAATTAATATTGCAATATGGGCGTCAAAAGAAAGAGAATGAAGAAGGCTTACAGCCAAAAATATTTTTTTAGAGTTGCCACCTGTTTAAAAATTTACATTAAATTTAATTTATAAGATAAGTTGAATATTGCAATATGGGTATCAAACTGAAAGGGTTTAGGAAATTATATTGCCGAAAATATTTTTAGGGGGGGCTGCCACCTGTTTGAAAAATTGTATTGTAATAAATTGATAAAATAAATGAAATCTATATCTACATCTATAAATCTATACATATAATAAAATTGTAACAGGTCGATGTCTGTACATTATAGATATTAAAGAAAAATTAATGTGGGGGGGTCTTTATTAGAGCACCAGAAGCCAAATCAACCATTTTTAGATTTTTTGTCTGTCTGTCTG
>NW_016173612.1:0-2705 GCF_001687245.7 Rhagoletis zephyria
GAATCAATCCGTTTTTCATGTTTGATGCGTTGTTTGAGATTTATACACATAGTCGAAACTATGAACAAAAACTAAGTGCAATTAAGACACACAAATTCTTTAATTTTTTTAGGTTCGGACACCAAAATTTTGTTTGATGTTATGTGAGCCATGTATCGAACCAGTGACCGAACAAAAGGTCTTATCATCATTTCGTTGTTTAATTTCGTAATTTCTTTTTGTCTGCTAAATACGACTCATTCAACTCATATTTAGAATTTTAAGCGTCATATTTATTATCTGCGTAGAAAAAATGATAACAATGCTTATTCGACATCGTGATGAGTCGCAAATTGTTTTAATTAAATCTGGTCAAAGGAAGACTATGTAGATTTTTGATATTTTGTAGGGGCAATAAATTACGAGTATTATTATTTTTTCTTGATTTAATTATGAGATAATGGTGGGAAGGAAAACAATTTGTGCAATCAAATTTAAATTGTATGTCTACCCACCAGATTAGAAAATAATTAAATGCGAACTCATTGAAATAATAACGCCAGTTTAATTTTTAAGGCGAACCTTGTTTTCGGTAGCGCAATTGGTGATGATATCTAAATTTTAGACGAATTGCTTACAGTGTGGAATTTTTTAAAGGTTCTTGCTCTGTTGGCGTTTTCTTGCTTGTCGATCACCCAATGTTAAAATTCTTGGAACTTATCTGAGCTCTTAACTGTAGTTAAGCTTTGGTGAAAATGTGCTATAAGAATCGTCCGAATACGTTTTTCAAATGAAATCACCCGCCTTCGAATACGCAATTCCTTGTATTTCAACAATTAAGGCAGCAAATCAGGAGACAACACACATATAGTCACTCTTACCGTCGGGGAAACCAGTTTCTGGCGATTGAGAAATTGCTTTCAATATCGCTTCGAGTATAATAACTAGACAGTGCTCAATATAGAACGAGCGATTTAAATAAATCAACCAATCGCTTATCTAATAGCATTTTTATTGACTAACAAAGCCTTGAAAATACGGTTCTGAAGTCCCCACCATCTATCATTGCTGGCGGACTTGACTTCCAAGGAAAATAGTCTCTTATAGAATGGCAAGATTTAAGCACAGGTCCCTTATAAAGACTATATCTTGTCTTGCTTTTGCCCACTTGTAATAGTACCACGGTGGCAAGCTTCGAAAAAATCCTTTTTAAAAAGAGACACAGCTTCGAAAAACATCTACATCTGCTTTATGTCAGACAGTAAGGCCGTTTTATTAGCGCTGAGGTGCGACACAATTACATCTAAGCTGGTATATAATTTCCTCATCGTTATGAACGCTCTTGGAACCAATAATTAGGGACCTGATGGCGAACAAGCGGAGAAAAGCACGGAGGCACCACAGTTCGAAATTTGTTTGTGGGTTAACCAAAACATATACAAGGAAAGTCGTAGACGATTTGGTAAGAAAAATATTTAATAAGTACTGAGTTGAGTATCCAGGGCAGGAGCAAGCTAAGCTGATAATCTGTTCATCTCTAGAGGATTCACAAAAATCCGCAATGTAGGGGAATCGCAGTTGTAGCAGCTTAATAAATACTATTTAAATCAGTCAGTCGACTTCATGTTGTCTTCATCCTTATCTAACGGCAGGATGGTTTTGGGCCGTAAAGAGAGTTATGTAAGATAAAGAGGTGGTTAGTGTCGTGGCGGAGTCTCATTCAAATTAGACTAAACAGGCAAACCGGCTACAATATCCAAGATGGATTTGCGTCAAAGTATCGCGGGCCTCACGAAGCAACTTGACATCTTCGTCTGCGTTAGGTGGTTTTGGTCTCCGATTACGGAATCCAAGGGGTATGAGTTGGCGAAAGGTGTTAGTCGATTATCGATGAAAGGCCTGCGCCAATTTTGGCTTTCTAGGTAGGTGAAAGGAACTGGGTTGTATGGTTAAAAGATTTCACATTCATTGGATATGCTTATATGGCCCATAACAATAACAAACAAAATTACAAAAACTCAGCTATGCAGCGGCAAGGTCCTGGTAACAAAACTGCATAAGTTTGGTTATTCTTTAAATGAGAATATAAAATAAGGTAATGAAAACCAACTGGCGTGCTTCGCTGAACTCGGCCAAAATCGCTTAGGCGGTTACAGCGCTAAAAAAGAAGAAGAAGAAGAATGAAAACCATGTATCTAGTCAGGCTGGCTGTGTCTCTGCTAATTTTTAATCATCCAATAACAATAAAAACGACCTTGTAATAAACAATTCTGTTCAATTTTCACTCGCTTCTGGTATACAAATCGCCTGTTCCAAATTCGTAGATTGCTCAAAGAGCGGTTTGTGTGGTCCGGAGCGATTTAATCAATTGCCAAGGCGAAATGGAATTTTGACGAGAATTTCAATGCATACAAATTTACATACATACATATATACATAGAAGGCACATACAACGAATAGCCGAATAAAAACAGTAGTAGCGGAGAGTGCATGGCAGCCACTAAAGAACAAAAAAAAAAACGAAAATAAATATGCAAAAACGGCCGCGCAGGGTAAATGCAAAGAACAACAATCGCTTTGGTGACTTCGCAACCGAAAATGAACAATTCGTTAGTTGTTAACGATGCAAAGGCATTTAAAATGCTTCAGTTGCATACATAAAATGCCACAAATTGTTGCAAGCTGAAAGCAGACTTGGTTGTTTGCTGAAGAATTCGCACAAAGCA
>NW_016173612.1:7477-11743 GCF_001687245.7 Rhagoletis zephyria
ATATAAAAAAAAATAAAGCAAGAAAAAAATATAAAGAAATAAAACCAAAAAAAGAACAAAGAGGTGCAACAAAGTAAGTTGTCTCCACGTGGTGCGCCTTGGAAACGATTGAAACCGGCTAAAAACTTGCATAAACTTATATTTTCTTATAACATATATACACACATTTACTCACACATACATTGTTGAATATTTAATGCACTAGGATGTTTTTCTCTTTCGCAAATGTCGGTCCTATCATAACTATGTAAAATGTGGATATCTTTAAAACAGGAGCAGCTAGGATTTCAATTCAAACGGATTCTTGACCTAAAAATATCAACAAATACAACCCTGCTTTCAGTTTTTATCGACATTTTTATGCAACCTATCTTTGCTTCCTGCCCACCGTGTATAAACGGAATAGAAATTTTCGGGTGAAATTATTTTCGGGCGAAACTCAGGATAAGGCAAAATATCTTTAAAAAAATTACATTTCGTGGCATAAAAGAAAAACATTAACAAAGCGGAACTTCTTAATTTTATTCAATGTCTTTTTGAATTCATTTAACGGGGATCTTAAGTTGCTTTAGTTTTTTTTTTTTTAAAACGTTGTTTCACTTTTTGTGGTGTTTAAGTTCCCACAGAAGAACTTTTACTATTCATTTCACCCATATCACTGTATGTGCATGGGCAAGCAAAAGCAGCTATGGTTTCAATGAGTATTTTTAAAAAATAAACTGCACTAATTTATTTAGTATATGTAAGTTAGGGTGGCCCTAAAATTATCAATATCTAATAATATCCATGAAAATTTCAATATTCAACAAAAAAAATTTAGTGGTCGCTACCGGGGTTTGAAAAAAATTTTTTTTGTTATTTGTCAACAGAAAATATTAAAAATAAAATTTTTTTTAATCGCGAAAATTCGACAATAATTTGACTCTCAACAACTATAACTTACCATATTGAAACTTATTCATTTAAATTCACAAATTCGCTGAGACACACATAGCTGGGCAAAATTAAAATTTTGCTGAATTTTTGCGATTTAAAAGAATTAAATTTTTTCAAACTCTGGAGGAACCCGCTTTTTATTTAATTTTGAAATTTTCGTGGATGTCATAATTTTGCATGTAGAAAAAAATAAATAAAGTGGTATTCGATGATGTCGATATTTTAGCACCACCCTAATGTTGCATGCTTTTTTGTGACTGAATATAGGAGTATTCGCGCATGAATAACTTTGTTTGCCTACACTGGCATTGATTAATGCCGCAGATTCATTTTCTACTATTTTGATTGGATTTTGACTTTTTTCCTCATATTTCAGCCATTAGATTGTAGAGTCAACGCATTCGTGTGGCGCTTTGACTAATGTCGCACTTTATATTCTGCAATTGAATTTATTTTCATGATTGAATGAATATACAAAGATTTCTATGTCGAAGTACTCATTGCCCTATTAACTTATTAATTCATGGGTATAGGCAAGTGTGTCTTTAAAAAGAATCTCCGTAAATATCTTTAAGCGCGCGTGACAATTAAGAGGGATGGGCAGTTTAACACCGCCAAGTAAGATCGAATTCGGGTCCACCCGGAGAGGTAAAATTCACTTTCAGCCGCCACTCGCTCGGAAAACTCGATTGGAAAGGCATTTCAAGCCCGATATCTAAATTATTACCCAACTTAATCAATTTTTTGTGGAAGGGATTCGCTATGACAAAGCATGAGCAGCAGCACACATTATGCGCACGAATTCTCCCACTACCGACTATCGCATTTTGAATTTTCCCACCACAGAAAAAATTAAATTTACTTTTTCGTTCTATAATGAATTACTGTCGGCGACCGCTGGCACAATGACCTGATAAAAATGAATTTGTCACACGACTCGCCAGACATGAGCGCATGTACTCGAGCATACTACTTAATCTATTCACATGTACATATGGGGAATATAATGCATGTAATAAGTATACAGTAACAAGCATAATTTATCATCGGCATAATATTAATTTAACATACAATAGGCGCCCAAACAATTTGCCATCAATTACAAGTACTGATACGTAAATATGTATGAGTATGCAGCAGGGGCGCACACAGCAGCAATTCGTGGGGGGCGGGGGGCAATTGAAAATAATGATGGTTACTGGCGGTTAAGGCTCGATATTTCGTCGTTTTTGAATTTCGTAATTCTTGCAGATTCAAAAAATTTGTGGACGTGATGTTTTCAAATTTTTCAAAAAATTTAAAATTCTCAAACTTTGTTATATCAATACAAAATTTTGGAAAAATTTTGAAAAGGGGAAAAATTTTGGAATTTTTCATAAATGTTAATATCTTTTAGAATTCTAAGAATTTTCTATTTTTTATACACAAGTACCCTGAACATAAGAATTTTTCAACAATTTGTGATGTTTCATATTTTTAAATTTTAGGATGGATTTTAGAATAAATAAAATTCTCAAAATTTTGGAAAATATAAAAAATTTCTAAAATGTCAATAATTTTGTACATTTCGAAATATTCTCATTTAATCAAAATTTCTAGAATCTACCGGATTTTGATAGTTTTTGAAATTTTGGAAAATATCCTAAAAATAAGAAATCTCAAGAAATTTAATAAAAAAAAATAACCAAAATTTTGGAATTTTCGTTGTTTTCTAAACTTGTGTAAATATTCAAACTTGCTGTGACTTTCAGCTGTGTAAAATAATACAAACTCGAAAATACCACAAAAAAACGTAAAAATTGAAAATTAAGTACATAATTTCAAAATTTTGAAAATTCAGTGAATTCGAAAAACTGATAGGCCTACTCAAATAGCATGATACTTCAAGCTTAGCAGGTGCGGTGCGAATGCGCGGTGCGCGAAAGCGAATATTCGCAACAACCCTGGTACACATGTATATATGAGAATGTGCACACGTACCGGCTTCGCGAATAAAATAATATAAGGAAATGTAGTATCGCTATCACTTTTTCAGAGTTATCATTTTAAAAAATCAGAATTTGCCAAAATTGGCAAAAATAATTTATTTTATTTGACAGTGTGTTATTGATTCTCTACAGAAATCGATTTGTAATGGTACCGGTGATATTGAATATTTGTGCAATTTGAGTAATTAGCTATTTTTTCTTAGGTTAGAGATATATAGATGATTTGATTCAAGTGTTAAACTATTTGCTGACAAATAAATTGGTGTCTTTTCATTTAAACTTAAAAATTTTCGGAGGGAACAGAGATAAGGCTAAAACTATACATACTTCCTGAAGGGTGTTTTCTTCATTGTGCTAGTAAGAAACGCCTAGCGAAATCAAATATTTTACTAATTGGACGGTGGTTTTCTTAAATGGTCTGTAAATATTTGGTAATAAAAAGCTCTACGTTTATGGCGGTGTTCGTCAATACCTTGAGTATCTGTATTCTTAACGCTATTATCACTCGGGAAGATTTTAAAATTCAAGATTTCGCCCAGGCCCGGATTTCCTCTCTACCGCCCTGCTTATGTAGATAATTGTGCCATCTACTTTCCAGGTTGCGAATTTAATCATTCAAAGTTTGGTAGGCATATTTTTAAAAGATCGAATGTAGCACACTGAAGCCCACATGAAAACAGTACAATTCTTTGCCTGTGTACTTTTTTAGCGCTTATGATTCACTCTGCAACCAAGTAGTTGCATTTTAGGAAATAGTGACAGTAGGAATACAGGATAGATTCCCCGAGACCGTTTGCCACCTAAAGGATACCTCTTTGACATCTAACTTTAGATAAAAACCCAGCCTCGACTGAGCTAGTTCTGTCTACTAGGTGGTACAAAATAATATCTTAGATAACCCCCAACCATAACAGCACACTGCTTTTGAATAAAAACGAATTCAGAACGCAGAACGTGAATTAAGCAGACATCACACGATTTGTACATTTGTACAGATTTGTAAATGGTGTTGGCTACGAATTTTGTAACGAGAATGAGTTGAGCTCAATAAAAAAAAACTCCATTCTGTAACTGTCAAAATGTACAAATCTGTACAAATTTACAAATCGTGTGCCCCCTGCTTTAGTAGTAAAATATGCGTACATATAAGAACCGAAGAAAATGACGAGTAGATATAAAAGTATTGGTATTGCCCAAGTTTTTATTCTTAAATATTTGCAAAATTTTTTAACTATTTTTTGTACATTTTAGTGAACAAAAAAATTATGTAAACATTGTAAAACATTGTTGAGCATTAGATTCGATTCAATTGAATCTATTGCAAATAAATAATTTAAAAGAG
>NW_016173613.1:0-11741 GCF_001687245.7 Rhagoletis zephyria
CTCGTTCGCTGTTCGTTTAACACTGTCCTCGGTTACCGACTGTGACAGAATATTATTAGGAATTAAATGGAACGTAGTCTGCGAAAAAAAATTACAAGGAAATTAGAGAGTTGTAAAAGATAAATGGAAATGTATTCGCTATTATTATAAATTTTTANAATATTATTAGGAATTAAATGGAACGTAGTCTGCGAAAAAAAATTACAAGGAAATTAGAGAGTTGTAAAAGATAAATGGAAATGTATTCGCTATTATTATAAATTTTTATTTTTTTTAATTTCGGAGGCACTACTTTTATTAAATGCTAGCCATTTTAAGGGAATGAGTATCTATAGTGTTTCGACATACTTTTTTCAATATGGTTTGATATATTTACATATATCAACATAGCCCTATACTAACTTAAAAATAACATTTATGTTTATTCGCTTTCATGAATCGCTCCCATGGAAATACCCAAATCATATACACACAGTTGTATTTACTTATGCCTACAGTGTGATTGTTAATACAAATGGTAAAAGTGCAAGTGTTATACTTTCAATTTTCGTTCCGTGAATTGTAAGTTAGTGACGCACTTTTCAAAATGCACGAACATGCATAAACATCTACGTAAATATGTTTGTAAGTATGTAAATACTATACAAATGCTTGTGGTTACAAAGGCCGGTTTTCTTGGATTACAAAAGAGCTATCAAATTGCCGATTTTATAATATTACCATTTCTGGCCAGCAAATACGAAGGTACGTTTGTATGTTAGATACATAGATAACTTTCTTTTGCAAAACTATAGTACCGCCAATTAACTCGGTAGTGCTCTTCAGTTTACGTTGATTTGTATGTATTTGTATCTATGAGTTATATAAATATAATGTAGTAAAACATATAACTTGTAAGAATGTATATAAAACTTATATATACATGTATGGATGTACTTATGTACAATAACAACGTTAAAGGAGAAAAAGGGCCCCTTAGAAAAAAATTATAAAGAAAGTAAAGCTTTGAATTATGCGACGACGCATTGGGATGGGACCAATAACCAATAGCATCAGCAATAAATACAGAAAAGCGAGAGCTACAAGCTCCCGTTATTGCTCTCTCTGCTAGCAGCAGATAGTTTAGGTGACAACAAAGCTCCTGGTCCCAACGAAATGCCAAGTAAGGTGTAAAAGTGGCTATAAGACACAAAGAAGTTGCTACTCCAAAGCATAATCAGACGCCTGACGATCAACTGGAATCTGCGGCACAAATAAATGGACGAGTCATAGCCAAACGCCTGGAGCTATAGATCACTGCAAAGAATGGAATATCAGGCCGCAGACTCGGATTTAGAAGAGGCAAATTCACTTCGGACGCCAAATCTAAAATTGCAAAAATAGGGAGTAATGTCAGAATGTCAGAACAGAAAACTGAGGCAGTACTTATCTCAAACTTTAAAAAATTAAAAGAAATAACCATTAAAATCGGTGAAAATTAAGCTTTATCATTCATAAAAGGCTTATCTTCAACTGTCACTTCAGCTGCATAAAAGAAATAGCAAAATCGACCGAAAGAGTAACAGTAGTGGTGGCAAACTATTGATAGTGGATACCATCGATAGTTGGCGATGGTTTTTGGGCAACTGTTGATTGTTTCGATAGTCAGGTTCAGACGATAGGCCTGCACTATCGTTAGTCGTGATAGTTTGCCAAATACTTCGAAAAAGACAATATTTGTATGTTTATAGTATTTGTGGTGTTAATAAAACCCACAATCTCAGTTAAAAATTAGGTTGCATTTTAAGTTCAAATAAAATGACAGAATTGACTTCGAAATAGTTTATATATTTATTTCATTTTTTCAGTACTCTTACTTTTAAACACGTATGTATGTATGTACACACAATTTAGCAAAATTATTAACCTAGGTTGTGCGTATTCGAGCCCTAACCGCTACCTGTCGATTGTCAGCACCATCGATAGTTGCGATAGTGAGCCATCGATAGTTTGCCACCACTAAGTAACAGTATTGTCCAGGAGACCGTTATGAGCAGGCGTTGTAACGTTAGCCATGGTAGCATGCTTAAGAATTTGAACAGCCCTCGAGTGTTGATCGCCGGTGTGGGTTAACTTTATGTCGCACTCATTATTTTATGGAGGTATCAATTTTATCATGACTGTATTTAGGGGGGAAGGGGGTTGTAGATTTCTGACCCCCCTGCCCCCTCCCAAAAAATGTAGCGAGCTTGAAAAGCAAAAGGCAAAAAAATACATTATTTTTTAATTTTGTTATGTACATACTAGGAATGTTAATCCCGGGATCCCGGACATTTTTAGGAGACGAAAATCCCGGGATTCATAGGAAATAATCCCAGGATTTTCGGGATTTGTAATCTGCACTGATGGCAATAATAGAAATTCCTTTTCTTGACCAGTATTGGCTATTTTATTATTTTTTGTTTAATAATTAAAATTTTTTTTGTGAGTGTCTAGCTCATTATACATTCGATTTTTGAAATAAATATGAATTACTTTTGCTTGTTAATATTCTAAATGAGGTATTCGTAATTGGATGGCTAAAGCTCCGATATCTTTCCCAATTGGAAGTTATCAAACATAAAGAAATAAGTTCCCTTCAATTTAATTTGTCAATGGCAGGAAATAGTTTCGCGAAAGGTTAGATGCCAACGCATTCTTCTTCAATCGGATAATTTAATTGAAGCAGAGGGGTTGATTGCCGCTTCTTAAAGAAAATTGACACTATCTTATAACTAAAATGGTAACTTAATCCTTAAGCTGGTGGTAAAGGAAATATTCCTTTTAAATAATATTTAGTAACGCTATAAAAGTCATAACAGAAGTAGTAGAGGAAGCGGGCGGACTCTTTCATCGCAAATGCTAAAAGTCAAAGGACTTGGCGGCACACATGTGATTTCAAACTAGAGCCGAAGTTGAGTAAGACATTATGCAGTGCATAGGATATCTATTCCTATATCATGTGCAAGATATCTACTCGTATATGGAAATTGGAAAAGATCGATTCACCTGCTGACCTTTACTTAGCATTTTGAATTTTCGTTTAAAATGAGAAAAGTAAATTTGGAACTAAGACACCACAGCGTCCATTAGAGGCAGAAGACATTGTGACCAATTGCAATATTTATATTTATGGCACAACAATGTATTTTTACTCTTCCGGTGAATGGGTTTGGAAATTTAATGTACACCAATTAATTTAATTGTTAGCCGAAAAAAAATCTACTGTCTTAACACACTACTTGAATTCATGTTAATGGCCTAACAAACGAACCGTTCAAAATGTCCGCTCTCATTACCGGTAAACGACTTTAGATTTTAGACGTCTGTCCATATGTGCATGCATATGTCTGTCGACATACATACTATATACATACATATATCCGCAATAGTTGATATATTACATTTATTTTGCTTTTCACAGTTTATGTATCAATTCCCACTGTAGTAATTTTTGCCATTCAATTATTTATTAGACATTGTCGTCATGCATCGCATGCAAAATGTGTAAGCTTGTGTAAGTTTTTATATGTTGCATGCCTTGGCAGCTGTGCTCTGAAGCATATCCAAAGCGTGTGACAGAGAATTAGAATTCCAAAAGTCATCAAAATATTACATATCTATATATGTATGTATCAGATTTTTAGGTAATTGGTAGCTTCAATTATATCTTGGGGATGTAAGCCATCAAACTATAGGCGAATTAAAAAACGTCTTTAGAACGCTTGGCTACCAATTGATACATGTGGAATGCGATGTCCCAACGTGTTATATGATGAAGAA
Organism: Rhagoletis zephyria; assembly: GCF_001687245.7. NCBI lineage: Eukaryota > Metazoa > Arthropoda > Insecta > Diptera > Tephritidae > Rhagoletis > Rhagoletis zephyria. The sequence continues at coordinate 3,802 of NW_016173613.1, forward strand.
AAAACAACGCTTAAATCCTATCCATGATACAAAAAAGAAAGTAGTTCCATTGTCACTTTTTCGTCGCCATATTAACAGCCTGGCAATTAAGCAGATTGTGACATTTCGTGGTACCATACCTGGTATATAAAATCCTTCAAACTTCGTTATTAATTTTTTGTTTATGTAAAAACATGTTGTTCTTAGAATCGAAAATTGAACCAGCAAAAGGTATTTTGTTGGATACGGTTCGATTATTTGCACAACAATTTTTGGTGATTGTGTTGAAACGCATAACCTGTTTCAAAAAATGTTCAAATACACGTGTAGGCAAACGATAAAACGTATTTAAGTTAGAAATACATAAATACAAATTTATTAATAAATTCGGTTTGAAATATGAAATTTTTTGTTAAAAATACTGCGGTCAGCATAGCCAGAAATGGACTGATAAGGGTTATTTTTTCTAAGCGCGGCCGATTTGCACAAAAATCCAGTGGTTGGCTTAACCCAAGTTTACATTTTCTCTGTCAAAATGCTAATCTTAACCCATTTTCCAAAGGGTACCCAGGGGTCTGCAGAGGGGTCGGAGAGGGAAAAGGTGATTTTTCTAAGAGTTCGGATTGTTCTCTTTCGAATGGGTGGGGTTTTATGTGCCAGACCCCCTTCGCCTTCGCCTCCGCCAAGCCCATTGTACAAATTACCCTTTTGTTTTTTTTAAAGAGGAGGGGCCTAATGCTCAATTAGTTGATAATTGTAATTCCAGTTTGCGTAGGTACTAATAATTAATCATGAATTTGATTTCACATTCCCTTCAATATAGAACAGTAACATATATTTTAGTTTTACCCGAAGAAACAATCATTTTGTCAAAACGTACCACAAATGGATAATAGTCACTTCTTTGAAAGTCATGAGGCCCTAAATTCCACTTTCAAGTTACTTGAANGGATAAAAAGGAAATACAACTGAAGAGTGTGCGATGTTATATTGTGGTGTGTTATGCTTCATATGTTATGTTATTTATTCTTATGTTATGGTTATGTTATGTTATACCAAGTACTAAGCTAAACTCCCCTCCACTTAACCCATTCCAACTAATGTTATTTTAGCTCATTCAACTTACATAAACTATCCTTAATTTTATCGGTTGAATTTCAACCGCTGGGCGAACACTAGTACAGTTAATTGGACAAAATCACTATGTAAATTACACATCGAAATGTGTTGTTGTTGTTGTACAGCATACAAATTCCCTAAAGGGTTTTTGGAGTGACAGTCCTTGGCGAGATAAAAAATCTGGGCCGTTCCGGTTACGTAGACCCGACTGTCGTAAGAACAACATCGAAATGTTTAATTTCAGTGTCTGAGTTATATCAGAAACAATCGTATCCTATATAGAAAACTTTAACTGCTTACATAGCTACCTTGTGAAATAATCAAATCACATAAGGACACTAAACAAATTTTGAAATACGTTCACTAAAGTTTTATTAATCTAAAAATAAAGTTTTTTCGAAGTTGTTATTGAATTTAATGTAAAATTTAAACATCTTTAAGATTCGATATTATTTATATTTAAAAGCTAAATGTTAAGATAACTTGTTTACTTATAATCCCTAATTTATGATATAAAATCTCCTCCACCAAAAAACTTAAATTGGGTACCGGCGCTCCGAATTGAGCAATTTTCAAAAATCTGCTTTTTTATCAAAAAGTTGTTTATTGAAACTATCTTCTTTTTTGTATCATGATCCCATCATAATACCCGAGCACACTTGCGCACAGGGTATTATAACTTGGTTCGCATAACGGTTGTTTGTAATAGCCTAGAACAATCGAGAGTTTTGGATTTTGGGCGTGGCGCCGCCCACTTATGACCACAAGTGTGTATCTCGGTAACCGATTTATCAATTTTTACCAAACTCGGTGTATTTAATAACCTTGGTACGAAAAAGCAATTCATTGAAAATTATTCAAATCGGACTAAAATTCCACCGGTTTCCCGTATAATGGTAATTTTTGGATATACGAAAACTCCGATATTTCAATAACTGAAGACGTTGATTTACTACAAGTTAATACTTACAACAGTCCCCCTATTCGGAAATGGAGTACACTAAAGCCTCTTTTAAACTATAATTGTTGGAAAAGCCCAATTTGTACAACTAACTTCCCATTCGGCAATCAATTATAGTTTAGAAATAAAAGAGACTGATGCTTTGGTTTGCTGCATTTCCGAATAGCCTCTCTTAACAATAAATAAGACTGTTATAGGTACTTTTATGTGCTTTAAAGAAAGTTGGAACGACAATAGTTGATACCTGCGCCGGGTATATAAAACTCGGTTTCGCCCGAACTTATACTTTTTTACTTGTTTTCAAATGCACTTACTAATTGGAAATAAATGCTGTTCGGGCTATTTTATACGGCTTTCCCACGGCACCCAAATTACGTAGTAGTTCGCTCTCTCATTCGTAATTCGCACTCCAATTACCCTTCGAATTACTTAATTCACCATGCAAAATTTTGAGAGAGAATTACCTCATTTTCTGATAATTCAGATCCAATTACCATGCGAATTAAGAACAAATCGTTGTCGTTTGTAATTTTAATCGGAAATTTATCGAAACCAGTTCGCATATCAAAACTTGCACTGAGTTTCTGAGTACTAAAAGTAAGGTTAACAAATGTGTAATGACATCGACGTCGACGTTGACAACCATAATAGGGCCCAATATGCTTTTTGATAATCTAAAAGAACTTATATATGTTGTGTTTTATTTTTTAAATTTGACGTAAACTTTCAATGTAAAATCAGAGCATATTTAAATTTTTTGTTATCGCTATCAATCGAAAATTTTCTAATTAACAACAAAAATAATACGCCAAGAAAAATTTTAACGGGTTCAAAAGTTATTTATTATTGATCACTCAAATCCCTCAATCAATGTCCTAAACTTTAAACGGCTAAAAATATATTAAGGCGGTTCACAGTGTTAAAAAATAATTGGTTGTGATTTCAAGTCCTTTAAACATTTATTTAAGCTTTTAAAGTTTACTAAATACATATAACATAACCGCACTTACCATACCGTTGTTAATACCCAAAATATTTCTACATAACTAATAGGTAAGCTACATACCTACATAGCTATAAATATACCGGTTAAAAGAAATAGACTTCGATTTGTAATTAGCCGCATGCTTTAAATTTATAAAATTTACTGTTGATGAATTTACGAGTGTCTATTCAAATTCTCATTCTCTGTCTAAATAAAGGTATGATTTGAAGGACATTTTGAATTTCTATCAAATAAAGAAATATGCACATATTTCATTGCCCATTTCGTAGATTAATATTTAGTGCTTTGTCATTGTTATTAATTTTTAGTGGTTGCATTGACGCCATTAATCATCCGCTTCATTGTTAAAATCATGATGTTGGTTGAAATTAGTTACAGCTTTTGTTTGCGGTTTATTCAAGGCGCTAATGTCTTACTTTGTTTAATACGCGTAATCAGTTTAGATAATAGGTGCTTCTTTATTTGTTCTGCAGCGCTTTGTGATTTTTTCGTTTTAAATATTATTCATTTTTGCAATATGTATTCTTGTAAAATGTTGAATTTGAGAAAATCGTACTAATATATGTATAGTTATTTTATTTGGAGTGAATTGAATTTAGTATTGGCAAAAAAAAAAAATTAAGAAATGTCAACAGATTGATGCCTTCCTCAAATTTTCATTGACGAGGCTCTCATCGTCAACGACGAGTGCCACAGAAAGTTTATTAACGATTTATTTTAACCCCAATGGTACAATGGGGATGTGGATGTGGACTTGTGGTTCTAGCAGGAAGGCGCCCCGTACCAGAAATCGGACGCCACCACGGGTATTCTGCATCAACGATTTGGGAACATAGTGCTATTTCTCGGCCAAAATCACGTAGGCGGGTACAGCGAAGAAGAAGTTATCTCTCCTTGAGATTACGTGAATTGTCCATTAGGTTCGTGCGATTTGGCCACGCTAGCCCGTTTATAACTAAGTGCATAGCTCAGTTTCAGATGGATTTGTGTCACAGATGGATCCGTGTCACCGTAAGTAGCTGCGGCAGAAATATCAATGAGGTTATTTATACATACTACATATGTAATGGCATACATGGGCCTCTTAAATAAAAACGGAATTTCGTTAATTCATCAGACACAACTTGTTCCGATCATCTTCGTTTCAATTTGACCCTTATTTGATATGCCAACTTATCACAAAATTTATTTTGTCATTAAAAGTTATTAAATACTCAAATGACCTTCAATTGACTGCTCCTTTTATTTAATAATACCCTTCTTACATTCTTACACCAAACACCTACTTACATAAGTACTTATGTAGGCTAATCAATCGAATGTATTTACTCAAAAAAGTGCACAAATGTGCATAACTTGCAATGGTTTCGATAAATCTTTATGTATTTATTTACAATGTCTATATATACATACGTGTATTTATATGTATTATATCTATGTATGTAACTATATTGATATACGTACATATGGCTTTATTACTTTTGATGGATTGAATTCGAGATGCATATCACAATTTGTCTTACTTCACAACAATCAGGTCGATAAGATGGTCGTACAGACAATAAACCAGTTAAATGCAAGTGAATGTACCATAAATGTTGGAAGAAATGCGGTAATCATTTACTGGTGTCATGCCAGTATATGCAAAACCGTAAAAAGTGGTATAAGCAGTCAATCAAGAATCAGCTGTTAATTTAAAAGAATAGCTATACCCTTATCCAAATGTACATATATGCAAGGCATATTAAACAAGGCAGAAGTGATTTTGACATTTCTCTCTTTTGAACACCGACTATAATGTCAAATGATGAATATCTTTTAACCCTTTTCAAGTTGACATTTTCTAATTTTCATCAAAATTCCATTGTGCTTTGAGATAGATACATACATATACAAAAATGAAAAGGAGCAGGAACTACGAACGTTGCAATGTGTGGAAAGTGGTGCGATACTTTAAGGCGCCTAGTTGCGAAGGTAGAAGACTTGGTTGCCTGAAGCCACGGAATTTCAGAACGGAGTAAGAGAATTTTCTTACAATATTATGCACACATAAGCGCGTCAGGGCAACATTAAATCGTTTTTTATAAGTGGGGATGTTTTCTAGAAGTAAATATTTAACTGAAAAAATATTGGGCGAATAGAAGCAAAAAATGTTTAAAACAGTTTCATAAAATATTTATTTCATTTAATGACATGGTTTCTTTTATGAGGTATTATTTTCTGTCCATATAAATATGTGCATATAAGATGCGAATGCAGCTAAAATTCTTTGAAGGTAATATTGAAGTAATCCTTAAAATTAGTATACGTACATACATATGTAGGTATTATTTATGCTGATGGTGAAATTATAAGCACGTGAAGGAATAAAAAAGCTTTCTCGCTTTATTTTCATGACATGCGGCTATCTTATAAACATTTTTAAAGGCAAATTTTCAAATAAGATAGGGTCACATCTTTCATCTCGCTCTTATTACTACACCTGGTATAATTTCACCATGATGAGGTTCAATTGATGCTAATTTGTAGCAAACATAGCACGCGCACCTCATAGGGTTAATTTGTTTGTTTACAGTTTTTTGACATTATAACTAGCTACAAGAGCTGCTTCAAATTCAAATTTTCATATTTTATTAAAATATTGTCTTGAAAATATATAACAATATACAATAAAATAGCATGGCAGATGTAAAAAAGCTTTTTTTGTTGTCCGTTGATACTTGAAAATAGTTATTATGCTTTAATTTCATTAAATTGGTGAATGAAATATGGTAAATTATTGTATTTTATGCTATTTATTTAATGTAGGCGTAAAATTTGTCTAGAAAAATGGCGTATTTTAGCATGAAAATTACTTTGAAGTCGCCCTCACCAAAGAGCACAACTTCGAAGTAATTTGTACTTGGTTATAGTGACGGCAACTGAATGAAAATGTGTGACTTTAAAGTAATGTTTACTGCAAGGTAGCGAATGGCACTATAGCGTCACTTCAGAGTCGCAGCAATGTTGTCACTACCATAAATTTCATGTTTAAAGTTTCCGCTGCCACTTCATAGTTCCATCTGGAACTTTAACTTCTACATATCTTTGTCTAACAAAAATGTTACTTCAGTTGTAGGCAGTGTTGCCAGAACTTTTTGGACGAACCGGCTAAATTGGCAAATAAAACCGGCTAAAATGTTTCAACTAAATATCACATGTTTTATTTAAATAAATTACGAGTAAAAAGACTATTTCTTGGAGAGAAGTTACAAATTCGAGCCGGAAAAAAATGTGCCAGCAAGAATTTGCAATTAGGAAAAACATATGATTGTGGCACATGGTTGTATTTTTTGTCGACGATAATTTGAATAAACAAGTTCGTTAATTTTCTTTTGTTTGAAATGCAACCGTGGACACTAGCTGGCAGAAAAACAAATTTACGTTCGTACAGAAAATTGCAAGTTTCTCTACATGAGAGAGAATTTGGGAGCATTTTTTTTTCTTACTAGGTCCATTCAATAACTTTTCGAGTAAGTACTTGCAGCGAGAGCGAAAAAAAAAAATTAAGAGTAAAGTTGGGAGTAAGAGAAAATTTTCTGAAAAAGTTATTGAACGCAAAACTAGTAAAAACTGGCATCTTAAGCCATTTTGACACTTTCTGACGGTTAAGTTTTGGCGCACAATTTTCTTTTTAATTGGGAATAGTTCCCATCGTCATAAAAATAAAAAAAATATACAATAGATTTAAATTTTTCATCCATATTTTCATTTCACTAGTTATGTTACAACAAATCATTCTCTTAAATAAACAGTTTGTTTACATTTGAATTTGGAACATAACCTTACTTTTTGTCTCCCGTAAATTCATGCTAGTAAAATTTTTACTTGCAAGAATTTGCAGCTCTCTCGGGTTGTTACGCTCTCGAATTCGCTCCCTCTTGCAAATATTTTGGGTTATTGAATGCATTCCCAGTAAAAACTTGCAAGTACGAGCAACAATTCGTAACAATTTTTTGATATTGAATGGACCTATTATCTGATATTTTGAATAATAATTCTCGCTAGATTTTCGACGAACAAACCTATTGTCTTCCCTACAAGGCCTTTTCAGACTGACCGATTCTCAATANACAGTTACACAAAAGAACTGGTCTGATTTTTCAGAAATCCCTTCAATTCTGATGTAAAATATGATGGCAAAAGACTGCAGATCGCCCATTTAAATGACCGGTCATATGACTGGCAGATGTCTCGTAGGATTCCCAGAGAGTTTTGCTTTACATAGAAATTTGTGCTCTTTTATTTTCATTTTGACTCACTTCAGTGTTGGTTCCTTTAATTCAAGTTGGCATTCGGTTTTTGGAATTTAAATAAGTTCTCAGCAAAAAAAGAGTTTGTGTCNCAGAAATGATGTTTTGTAATTTAGGCAGAATTGAATACACTTAGGCCTCTTTTCATGCGGCTTTTTTTATGCGGATTTGAATTTATGCGGGTTTTTAAATCATTTTTTCGCGGTAGCGATTTTGCTTTTTTGAGAGTTCTTATTACTTTTTTTCAATGTGTAAGAGACAATCCTTCTGATAAATAATTTGTCTTTGTATTCTTACATAAGTTATGTATTTATTGTGGTATTTTATTTATTTTTGTTAAAATAGATAAAATTTTATTCATTCCATTAATGTTCAGTTTTACATGGAATGATAAGTGTTGAAGTGAAGAAATAATAATAATAATAAATTTTTTTTAGAATTTTTTACGTGCAGTATCTGAATTTATGCGGTTTTTGAGAATGCTGGAACGCATCCCCTGTTTTTGTATGAAAGTAAAGAACTTTTGTATACGGATTTTTTTTTATGCGGCTTTCTGAGGAACGCATGTACCTCATAACAAGAG
>NW_016173614.1:0-11741 GCF_001687245.7 Rhagoletis zephyria
CTGATAACCTCCTCCTTTTTTGGAAGTCGGTTAAAAATGATGCCATCAACACAATTAAACTATTTGACAAATATATCACATGCAAATTCACGAGGGAGCCGAACATTGCTCTTAAAAAATATAACTCCTCAAAGCGAGATAATTCTTTGATAGCTTTTCGAGCTCTGTTTTTAAAACTTCCAAGTATGTAATCACATTATTTTAATAAATAGAAGACAAGAAAATATAAATACCTGGCTACGCCCATAGCCTGAGAACAGGTTTCCAAAACAAAAAATAACATTGTTCCTTGAAACTTATTTATACGTCTCCGTTAACTGTCAGCAACAGCAATTTTTCGAAATTGTTGCCAGAAAGCGTTCCACGGCGTGGGGTATTCAGCAAACGATACAAGCCTTTATACTGCGAACGAAGATGGCAAGGGTGTGTTATATTTAAGGTACGGTTTTTAATAATCCGGTACCGGTTAAGCCTAGCAATTTCTGTAGATTTGTGTACCATATACGACAAAAACTAAAAAAAAAGTTTCTCACGGGTATTATATAAGAACAAAATCATATGGAACGTTCCCACAGAGAAATTTCAGGAACATTTCTAAGGGAAGAAAGTCCAAAAGTCTCTGAAAGAACGTTTTAGGAGCTGAAGTCCCACGAACTTTCTGGCAGAGAACAAATCCGGAACAAATCTTCTCTAAGCTCTTCACGAAGAATGGAAGCGAGAACAAAGTTTTTTTTCATAGCGTACCATTAGCTTATAATGTTTGAATATTAAAATTAATCAAAAAAGAGCTGAAAGATAATTATGCAAGATGTAAGTCAACGAAGGACTTACGCCACGAACTGAAATCAAATGAATAACGAAAAGTGACTAAAAGAATGCAATCCAATGGCTGAAATCATGTGCCTAACAAGAAATTACTAAAAAAATGATATATGAATTATGAATAAAAAAAAAAACATAAAGACTAATTTTTGTTTGTCTTAGTCACAAAAAATTATTGCAATCACTTAGGACTACAATCAAGTGAATAATTTAGTTAAAAATTACTGCATTCTTTAACAACTCTGATATATGGTAATATATTATTAAATTCTAAATTAAGTGTACAGCGGTTGTTCTTTTGGATATTTCCAAAGTTTTCATGTTAAATATTTCTGTTAGTTTTTCATTAAAATGTGGATTATGTTTTTACCAACGACATATAAATCCAAGTTTCAAACTTTGTACGAAACTTCAATATTAACAATCGATTATTCTTAGCTGTCTAGTAGGTTCTGGGTCGTAATGATTCCTTTAGGAACTAAATTACTCCCAATTACAAATTACAAGGAATTGTAATTAGGAATCAATTCCTTCAGTCCACAGCAAAGGAATTGATTACTGTTTTAATTGCTTAGAAGTACTTTCAAATGTAATTGTTTGTTTTTTTGAATTCTATTACAAGGAATTTCATATTGTAATTGGAGTAAATTACGGGCTAGTAATGTAATTTTTTTTTCAATTCCTTTGAAAGGAATTGAAATTGTAATTGATTTTTTTCCAATTCCATTCCCCGGAATTGCAAGAGTACTTTAGTTTTTTCAATTACTCAAAGGAATTGTAAAAGTAATTGAGAAACTGAAAGTTCATGCGGAATGTGGAATTTTTGTTGTGGTCAAAAATTAAAATCGAAACCACACATTGGACATCTTCTATCTATATCTATGTATATGTTGTATAAACACAAATTTTGTGTTCGTTTGTACGAGACCTCAAAACTCGAGAACGGCTGAACTATTTGAATAATTTTTTTTATGTGTTCGGTATAATACCAGGATTTATGGTACACAAGTTGAAAATTTTAAACTCAATTAAATTGATAAAATTAATGAAATATTGCAAAAAAAAGATAACCATTGGAGGTATTCTTGAGTACTGTTGCCACCTATTTGAAAATTTTAACTCAGTTAAATTGGTAAAATAAAGGAAATATTGCAATGTGGGTGTCAAACTAGAGAGTTTTAAAAAGGCTTGCAGTCAAAAATATTTTCGAAGAAGGTTGCCACCTGTTTAATTTAACTCAATTAAATTCACAAACTAAATGAAATATTACAGTGTGGGTACAAAACGAAAGGTATTTGAGAAACCTTGATTTGGAAATATTTTCAATAGGATTATCAACTATCTTAAAGTGATATTACGTTCTCATTGAGCCACAAACACGAATTTATGGGTCATTTTGGAGTTTAACGCTAAACTCTACTCTTAAACTCGGAGTTTTTCTTACAAAAAATTTCATTGAACTTTCCTTAAACACCACTTTTATTTGGAGTTTATGCGAATTCAACCCTTTTTTACCGAATTTGGTTTGTGTTTTTGATAATTCAAGCCTGCAACCAGCGTTGCCGACAGTTAGTCTGTTGCCGTACTGAAGGATTTAATAGAAATAGTCCAAGGTCGTTCCAGGGATCCACGGGAAACTTGCCGGGGGTAGACGAGTTTTCAGTGGGGCACGCCATTTTGGGTAGCATTAAGGGTACCATAATATACACAATTAAGTCAGTGCAATTTTATAGATACGTAGGGATTAGTCCAAGAGAACATCAGTGCCCGAGGCAGGACTGTTATTCACCGAAAGGCTAGCATGAAAGTATTCGGGCGGGTTATGCCTGCTTGGACATATACTGGTCTCATATGCAGCGAAACGCGTTTGCCATAGGATCCTGAAAATTTAACGGTTACCCTATAAACTGAACAGCTACAGTTTAAGTTATTCAGCTTTCTTAAAGTCCAATTAGTAATACTACTTAGGTATAAGTCATTTATTCAAGCAGTTAGTAACCAAGAAATTTAACAAAGCTTTTGCAATTCAACAGTAAACTCTTTTTTTAAACAAATTTTTCGATGACGTTTTAAATTACTACTGGAATGGAAAAAACATTTTTTTTTCAATTCCTTTGGATTGAATTGAGAAACATCAATTACATTTTCAAATCCTTTCAAAGGAATTGAAAAAAAAAATTACATTATTAGCGCGTAATTTATTCCAATTACAATATGAAATTCCTTGTAACAGAATTCAACAAAAAAAAAAAAATTACATTTGAAACTACTTCCAAGGAATTGATAAACTAATTAATTCCTTTGCTGTGAACTGAAGGAATTGATTCCTAATTACAATTACTGAGGAATGTAATTGTAATTGTAATATAATTGCATTTACCCAGCTCTGCTACTAAATAGATCAGCAAACAAAAAGTGAGTAGTTAATTTGAAGTTTGTGGTACGCCGTAAAATTTTATTCCTATCTCGAAGAATTTCAAAATAGATATCCATTGCTGGGGAAAGTGAAAACCGAATTTTTGGTTTTCGGTTTAAAAGCGAAAAAACCATTAATACCTAAATTTGTAAATAGACTGAAAAAGATCATTGACCAAATTTAGAAAAACCGGTTTTTGGAAACACCGATCTTATTTGAACATTCCTACTTACTGCCAATATAGAAGTATTACATATATGCATACAAAGCACATTTAATTNTAATTGATTTCAGTCATTCTCCTTGCACCATCATTCGTAAATGCAACCTTTGGAAGGGAGTGTCAAACAAACCACAGCTGTCAATAATTATCTAACCTTTTTTATTTGAAATCATGATCAGCGTTCCCAAACTTGGGAGTTTCCGGCCAAATCTGGTCGAATGCTTTGGGCGGTTGGACGGCTAGAATAAATTTTTGGCCGGTTTTGTAATATGAATATTTTTTAGTGGACAAAATTTATTCTGTTCCTAGAAATTTGCAATATTTTTCGTATGTATATAAAGGACCGAGCTATAGTGGAAGTAACGGGACGAAGTGAACTGTCACTTAATTATCTATTATATAAGAAATGAATACAAATGGTCATAATGTAATGTAGGGTAATGTAAAACTGAAGAATCTGAAATCAATAGATCCTTACGAATTCACAACGATTTGTTACGATTTGTCCCGAGCATTACAACCAAGGCATTATTCCTATTAGAGATGCCGGAACGAAATAAAAAAAGTCGGTTTTTAAATCGATTCGAATGGAAATAAATTTTTCCAAATAACATCTCTTACTTAATTATTAAAAAGAAACGAAACTCGGCGATTTGACTAAACTTTTATTGTAAGTAATTTTTAAAACATACATACATTGTCCATAACGATTTCAATATCCAGATTTATTCAAAAGCTGTCAAATAGCTAACAGTCCATAAAAACTTCTGAAGAAAAAAAATATGAGATAAGGTTATTTTATATTAAACGCCGTTTTATAATATAGGTTTTGAAATTTACCTCACAATGAAATGACCACTGATCAGAAACTTCATAAATTATTAAACCGAATTTCCGACAAGCATTCGAAATGACAAAAACTGTAAGCCATCTTAAAAATGCCATGTGGGAACAAACACTATGACAATTATTATGATGATATGGGTAGTGTTTAATGCCCAAAATAGTCAATAAAAATTTTCTCAGGTAATGCTTAGTGTAAATAAAGACTGTCAATTAGACAGACATATCGTCGTTTAAAGTGCAAAACCGCGTATCGTCGATCTGCAAAACCTCGTAACTAATATTTGTGCCAAAAAAGATATTTTCTCACTGAAAGTTCCTGGCATCAAGCCATTATCCATTTATACTAAAATATCGCTTCACTTTAAACGACGATATGCAATTGCATAAATACATATGTATATATTCAAAAAGTCTCATTTACAGATACAAATACATATCGCGTAAAAACACTTTAATTCTATATTTCACTTCCCAATTGCCCTTTGGTTTGAATTCCAATTTTTAGAGTTTTTGGTGTAGTATGTACAGTATATTTTGCTTAGCTGCCCATCCATCTTTGCACGAAAAACTTGTGCGCTTAACCGCAAAAAGCACTTAAGCGAATTTTCTTTACTACTTCAATGAGGAAGGTATCCGAATCGCTATGAAACCAAATAATGGAGGAGCACTTACCACGTAGAAATTACTGCAAGCGAAATTTTTTCGGAATGGTATCCAATTATCTATATGTAGTTATAACTAAATAAAATGACGGCCGTTTTCGTTGTTCTGCGAGAGGATCAAAATAAATAAAAGTTTGTAAAATTAGGGTAAGTGCAGAGCCGGAGCTGGTAAACGTAATACTTTCTTTGATAATTGATAATAGTTGCAAATTTTTAAGGCAGGTATCGCTAATGTGCAGGTATGTTGTATGCATCTATCGGAGAAGTTTCCTTATAAATGTTAAAAATAATGCCGCTGATGCGCATTTTGTGGTAGGTATCTTAAATGTGCACTTAAGCATAAAGGCATCAAAGCAAAATATACTGTATTAGCATTAAGTTTATATATGTAGTTATTTTCAAGAGCCTTCCCTGGAGTAGAAAGAGAGGCAGATCACTGAATTCTTTGGTCTTTGCTCTCTCAAGCTGAAAAGGACGGCCCCATTAATTTTTGGTATCAGCCTCAAATTCAAATTCCTTTAAAATTATATTAATTTTGTGCGGAAATATGAATCAATTTAGGAAAAATATAATGTTGATTCGCGAATTTTTTTAATCGATTTACGGATCGAATCTATTAAATAATTTAATAATATATTTGTTAGCCAATTACTTATGTATAAATTTAATAATATTAATATTAAATATTTAGTAATATATTTGTCAGCCAATTACTTATGTCAATTAAAGTTTATTTCAAGTACATATTACCATTTTTATTACATTCGGTCAAAGTTGAATTTGTTTCAAAAACTTTACTTCGATTCAACTTTTCTGCAGCAGTTCTTATTGGAGGGAACGGCATCATTGTACGATAAACTTATACAACAAATTAGAACATTGTTTTTGAAAACAGTTACTTTGATACCGATATAAAGCCGCAAGCATAAACAATTCGATTATTCTGTCCCTATCTGATACATATTACATACCTACTTAAATATGTATATGTACATACATAGATTTACTTAAATGTCACACATACCACAAATGTGTGACTATCCGTATATTCAGATACCCGTTCGAATATTCGTGTACCTATATGAAAAAAAAAATCCGGACATCCCGTTAATATTCGTTAATTTTGTTTTTCGAATATCCGGTTAATATCAATTTATTTGGTTATTCGGATATTCTAAACAGTGTTTGAACGAATTCGTACAATTGTTCTCAAAATTACTGAATCTATTGACTTGCAAAGTAAATAATAAAATACTTTATTAATACACAAATAACAAAAAATCCTCTTAGAACTCACAGCCCTGATATGTTGCACATATACATAGGTATGTATTACCTTTCATGCCCTCATTACCTCAAAAGATTTCCGCTATTTTTCCCCCCCGATGAGTGATCAAAAGATGTTTGTTATTAGTCAGCGTGTGCCCAAAACAAGAACTTTATTATTGCATTGAGATTTCAATAGTCGGAAAAGACCGCCTTTGACGTTGATGAAAAAAATGTCAACACCATTTAATTTTTGGCACTTAGAAAGGTATTTAAAGAAATTTGTTAAATCATTTGTTGTGGCGCAAGTGTCGAGTGTATTCAATTAGACTCTTATTTTTGGCAACAATATACAAATATATATACTATACATGCATACAAAGCCACAATGTCTGCGTATAAACGAGTCCTAAATATGTACAATAAAATGCACAAATATACATATGTATGTCNACAATGTCTGCGTATAAACGAGTCCTAAATATGTACAATAAAATGCACAAATATACATATGTATGTCAATATATTGCAGCTATTTGCTGCCAATCAACGGGGCATGGCAGTACAAACTTGCAAATGGCTTTTATCAATGTGCAATTAGCTCAAAGAATGAAGTTACATAATTTAAAAGGCGCATAGGAATGCATATAGATATGTACATACATACATATGTGGGTATTTCCATATGACCCCAATCGCCTACAGAGTAAAATCAATCTTATAGGAATGGAAGTCGCTGATAAACTACATGTAACCATTATATTGCGTTTAGTAAAAACGAAAAAACACAAGGGCGGTCGAAACTTTAAGGTCCAAAATATAGCTGAAAATAAGCTGGTATCATTCCGGTAAAAAACGGAAGTGGTTTCAGGACACATGAAACTTCCATTTTCACTTCGTGTTTTACGGAAATAAATTTTTCGTTTTCATTTTGCGATTTACGACTTTGGGGCACGTAATGTTTTGATTTGAAAATTGAACGAAAAAATGTTTACGATTTCAGGCATTTCATATCACCGCGGCCACCTCTGTGCACGACCTCTAAGGATTTGGATGAAAGTTGAAGAGGTTGAGGGTCTAGGTGACATGAATATACGTGCAGCATATTTTGCCAATTTACACGGGACTTAAGTTTTAAGAAAACGTCATAAATACCTTTCTTTAAA
This sequence comes from Rhagoletis zephyria, assembly GCF_001687245.7. Classification (NCBI taxonomy): domain Eukaryota; kingdom Metazoa; phylum Arthropoda; class Insecta; order Diptera; family Tephritidae; genus Rhagoletis; species Rhagoletis zephyria. Next base: position 7,402 of record NW_016173614.1, read on the forward strand.
GTGCTGAATCTTGGAAAAACTTCTAACGAAACTTAATGAGACAAAATGTATTTGTCCCGTCCTATTATGGGATTTCTTAAACTGATCCAACCAAGTGTTTGTTTTTATATTAAATTAAATATAGTATCGGGGCGACAATTTTGACCTTATAAAATACTTTAGTAATACTAGTTATAGTATGTATATTAGGTATATGTATGACTTTGTTCTAAAATTATATGGGAAGAGGATATGGAATGATAAGAAACCGACAAAAATAACGTTTTTGTGAAAATTTGGTACAAAACTTCCAATTCCGAGCAACATTTATCGAAAAGAATTTTTTTATTGCAAATAAATAGGGTATAAATACAGTGGCGGACCCAGGTAGCGGAAATTGGGGAAATGAATGGATGCTTTTGAAAATTTTAATTCATAGAAAAAGTGTGTCAAATTTCACTTGAGTTTGAAATTTTAGCTGTGTGCTAACAGTTTTTCGAATTCAGAATTTTCAAAATTTTAAAATTATGTACTTAATTCTAAATTTTTACTACTACTACTAATTTTTACTATGTATAATTTTACACAGTTGAAATTCACAGCAAATTTGAATATTTTCACAGGTTCAGAAAACAACTAAAATTAATATTATTAAATTTCTTGAGATTTCTTATTTTTAGGATAATTTCCAAAATTTCAAAAACTATCCAAATCCGGGAGGTTCTAGAAATTTTGGTAAAAAGAGAATATTTTGAAATGTACAAATTTATTGAGATCTTAAAAATTTTTATATATTTCAAAATTTTGAGAATTTTATTTATCCTAAAATCCATCCTAAAATATAAAAATGTGAAACATCACAAATTGTCGAAAAATTCTTATGCTCATGGTACTTGTGTTTAAAAAATATAAAATTCTTAGAATTCTAAAAGATATTAACATTTTTGAAAAATTTCAAAATTTTTCCACTTTACGGAACTTTTCCAAAATTTTGTATTGATGTAACAAAATTTGATAATTTTAAATTTTTTTTTAAATTTTGAACGTCATCAACGTCCAAAAATTTTTTGAATCTTCAAGAATTACGAAAATTTTTTAAACTTTCAAAAACGACGAAATATGAAAATATTTTAAACATTCGTTTGATCAATTTGGTATATTCGAAACTTTTACTTAGAAAAAATTTGTTAAAATTCCTACAATTCTCAAAAATTTTGAAAAATAAAAAATTTCTAGAAATCTTGTATTCATCATTATATTGAATTATTGTGATTTCCTAAAATTCACAAAGTTTTGAAAGTATAGAAAATTTTGGAATTCCACTCAAGTTATTTAAAATGGGAAACTTCAAGAAATTCAAAACTATCAAAACTCTAAAAATTTTAAATTGCGGTGCGTTTTAAATTTATATACACGATATATGTTGAAAATTTCAAAATTGCACTTTATTATACTAAATTTAACGAATCTTTTTAAACAAATTTTGCGGGGTGAAAATCTTGAGAAAAATATCCTACAAATTTGTAATAGATGCTGTTTCCGGAATAATACATCTAGGATTATTGAAGAAGGCTTTAAGTTTTGTAGGTTTTTTGCACAAAATTTGCAAAATTATTTTTTGTCCCGTATTCGGCTCCAATAAATATGGTCACCGTACTTATAGCCTACAATAAAGTGTGCAAAATTATTTCTCACCATAAGGAAATCGAATCGATGGTTTGTGGGTTAAACCTCTCCCCCCTCAAGTCAAATAATAATATTTCACTAATATGGGTATAGAAAAAACGCTCTTTAGAAGAAATTATGCGTAATAAAGTTTCAAACACGAATTTTTAAAATCATATATTCAATTTTTCTCTTTTTTATAAAACATTTTGATAATTTTAAACACATTAAATTTTTCTTTTTACTTATAAATCAATGAAACGAAGAATTTTCAAATTTTTCGTGGTTTTTTGAAAAATTCTTCTAGAACTTCGTCAACTGAAAAATTTATATCGTTCTGAATATTCATAGATGCTAGACCGTTGAGCCTTTCTTGACATGTTGTATTTCTCAAGTAGGTTTTAATTATTTTCAGGCATGAAAAGCTTCGTTCAGGTGTGGCTGTTGAAACGGGCAAAAGTGCCAATATACGTAGGATCTTAAAAACCTTCCCAAAAGACGTTGTATTAGCTACTTGTAATGCTTCGATAGCATTTCGAAAATGTTCGTGTGAAACTCGTTTTTTCCACATTTTTACCTCTAGAAGAAAGTTTTGTTTCGAGCAGTCGATTACTTTTTCATAGAAAACCAACAATTCTTCAGTTTTTTTTCGTTAAAATCATACTTTGGAAACAAAACACTAAAATTATTTAAAACTGATTTATGGTTTAGGAACCGGCTTTTCAAATGAGCAATATATGTATCAAGGAAGGGAGTGTAAAAAGCAATGCGATAGTATGCCTCGGCGTCTCCGGTTTTCACATTAAAGCGATTCTTTTGGCGACTGCTGTATCGCGGTACTTTGATTTATGTACCTAGGTTGGTGCATACTTCTTGAAATGAAAGTTTTTTTCTGCATCTTGTCGCATTTCTTCAAATTCCTTTAAAGCGTCGTCGGCTAAGCTCATTGCTTCTGCAAGATTTTCATCAGGTATTTGTAATTGCCGGCTAGCAAAGCAACAACAATTTATAAAAAAGCAAATGCTTGGCTGTTGTCGCTGTGCTAACAGTTTTTCAAACCCTGATTATTTCTGTAGATATTCGCACGGTACAAATAATTTTTACGATATTTTTCCCGTGACAAATAAACAAAATAAATACAACTCCGAAAGTCTTTTTTAAACGATTTTTCATTTTACTACGTTAAAGCCGTTGCCGAGAAACTTATGGATACATATACATACATATACACAAAAATTGCTCGTTTAAGGTAATTAGAATAAGGGGCAAAATTTCCCGCCATTCCATTCAACTATAAGATTAGCAAACACTTCATATTTCCTCCTTGGCTACTTCAACCTACTTCAATTAACTACTCCTTACACCGATGGGCTAAAGTTACCACACCTACTGATATTTATACACAAGAGCTTCTTAACCTCAAACAACAAATACCTTCCTTCAGATTTATTTATACAGATAGAAGTAAACACGGTGACATGGTAAGGTATAGTATCATACTATATAGACCAAAAAACAATTCTGACGACCCACCTGCCTAAATATAGCTCGAACTACGTGGCGGAAACAATAGCCATTCATGGGGCCATTAAATTGGCCAGTCACACCCACGGAAAATTTGCCATATGTACAGACTCGGTTTCGTCGTTAAAATCAACATCTAATTTAACTAATGACAACTTCTATGCCAACTCCATAAGAAACTTACTTATAAAAAACAATAACAAAATTAAACTTATCTGGATACCTGGCCACACAAAAATAACAGGCAACGAGATAGCCGACACAGTAGCAAAATCCGCACATAATCTACCACTTATAACTACGCCTAACATACTATATCCCGATATACTAAGACACATAAAAGATATATTCAACAGACGACACCAAGAGTTATACGATAAAACAACTAACTGGTACAAGCTAATAAACCCTAACATGAATAATATATACAATCATTTTAAATTGTCTCCTAATGAAGGCAAAACCAGAAAACCTTGGTAAAGATTACAAGACTCAGACTGGGTCACACGAGGATGTCCCACGAACATATAATTAGTAAAGAAAGTAGCAACTGTAAATACTGTATCGCATCCAACTCAACAGTAGAGCATATTTTAGACTACTATATTCATTTCAGAAGACACAGGAGTTCACTTAATAATATTAAGCCTTCAACCCTACTAACTGATCTAACAATTGTAAACATAAATAAAATATTAAACTATCTAAAGTATTTTAATATATATACTGATATATAAAGTTAAAATAACTAGCATAAGTTACTGATGTCAGTAAGCTTAAGACCTCGGTTGTCGTAGCTTTAAGTTTTGTACTTGTCTTTAAAAAAGGACATACAATAAGATAAACAAAAAAAAATTCATGAAAATATAAAAATTTTTTAAATCAGTATGCAATTCTCAAGAAATAAATGCACGTAAATTTATTTATTGAAGAAAATCTACAGCAAAGGCAAAATACTTCTTGCATAAAAATAATATTAGCTAACCAAGACAAACCAGCGCTGCTGTATGGCATTTTAGGCTTTAGCAGATTCAATGGATCATTAAATTTTTTTTATAAATACGGAACAAAAACTTAAAAATTAAATTTTTTGAGTTCTTCTGGAAACCCTATTGAACGGTACTATTTGTACTTCACATTTAGAAATACATATGTACATATGAAAAAGTGTG